>NW_026527370.1:0-58209 GCF_022682495.2 Desmodus rotundus | reverse complement strand
CGTGACCCCAAAAGGGTGGATCACGAAACCCCTCAAGGGTGGGTCACGTGACCCCTCAGGGGTGGGTCACGTGACCCCGCAGGTGTGGGTCACGTGACCCCTCAGGAGTGGGTCACCAGACCCCCCAGGGGTGGGTCACGTGACCCCTCAGGGGTGCGTCACGAGACCCCACAGGGGTGGGTCACGTGACCCCTCCGGTGTGGGTCACGTGACCCCTCGGGGGTGCGTCACGTGACCCCTCAAGGGTGGGTCAGGAGACACCTCAAGGGTGGGTCCCGTGACCCGAGGGAGGCCTGTTGTGGGGAGCCTGAGTGCGCATGCGCGGCCCACGTATAGGCCCGAAAGGAGCCAGCCGTGGCTCCGAGAAACGCCATCTCCTGGGGGCCTCCCCATGTTCCTCCACTCCTCAAGGAGGACCCCTTTACGGATGGAAGAAAAGTGGGATCTTCGCAGTGGTGGGTTCGGGCCAGAGGGGTCTGCGGGTTTGCCTGCACGAACGCCAGGTGCTCGCACAACGGGCCCAGGTGTTTGAGCCCCGTGGAGGCAAAGGGCTATTTATTGCTGAATGATAGTGTCCTGCAGGGTTAAGGGATGGCGTGGGCACTCCCAGGGCGACAGAGGGCACCTGGCCTTTAGAGAGTTCCCTGGAAAATTCCCCGCCCAGGCCCCTGGTCCACAAGTCTATCCTGCGCACAGTGTCTGTGCGAGGCTGGGAGTGCTTCTGGGCAGTGTTCCCCAGCGGAAATCGCGTGGTCCTTTAGGTGTCAGGGAGGGCTCCTGTGTCCACGGACAGGTGCCCAGGGACCCTGTGGAACTGCTGTGACCTCTAAAGGGCGGGTCAGGTGAGCCGAGGAAGGCGTGTGCTTGGGAGCCTGAGTGCGCATGCGCGGCCCACGTATAGGCCTGAAAGGAGCCAGCTGCGGCTCGGAGTAAAGCCATCTCCTGGGGGCCTCCCCATGTTCCTCCACTCCCCAGGGAGGGTCCCTTTACGGATGGAAGAAAAGGGGGATCTTCGCAGTGGTGGGTTCCGGCCAGAGGGGTCTGGGGTTTTGTCTCCACGTACCCTAGGTGCCCGCACACCGGGCCCAGGTGTTTGAGCCCAGTGGAGGCAGACGGCTGCTTATTGCTGGATGCAAGTGTCCTGCGGGGTCAAGGAAGGGCATGGGCACTCCCGGGCGACACAGGGCAAGGGGCCCTTAGAGAGTTCCATGGAAAATCCTCCGCCCACGGCCCCGGTATCCAAGTCTGTCCTTAGCACACTGTCTGTGCGGGGCTGAGAGTGCTGCTGGGCAGTGTGGCCTAGGGGAAATCGCTCGGTCCTCTGAGTGGCAGGGAGGGCTTCTGTTTCCACTGACAGGTGCGCAGGGACCCTGTGAAACTGCTGTGACCTCTCAAGGGCGGGTCACCTGACCCCTCCAGGGTGGGACAGGTGACCTCCCAAGGGTGGGCCACGAGACCCCGCAAGGGTGGGTCACGTGACCCCAAAAGGGTGGATCACGAAACCCCTCAAGGGTGGGTCACGTGACCCCTCAGGGGTGGGTCACGTGACCCCGCAGGTGTGGGTCACGTGACCCCTCAGGGGTGGGTCACCAGACCCCCCAGGGGTGGGTCACGTGACCCCTCAGGGGTGCGTCACGAGACCCCACAGGGGTGGGTCACGTGACCCCTCCGGTGTGGGTCACGTGACCCCTCGGGGGTGCGTCACGTGACCCCTCAAGGGTGGGTCAGGAGACACCTCAAGGGTGGGTCCCGTGACCCGAGGGAGGCCTGTTGTGGGGAGCCTGAGTGCGCATGCGCGGCCCACGTATAGGCCCGAAAGGAGCCAGCCGTGGCTCCGAGAAACGCCATCTCCTGGGGGCCTCCCCATGTTCCTCCACTCCTCAAGGAGGACCCCTTTACGGATGGAAGAAAAGTGGGATCTTCGCAGTGGTGGGTTCGGGCCAGAGGGGTCTGCGGGTTTGCCTGCACGAACGCCAGGTGCTCGCACAACGGGCCCAGGTGTTTGAGCCCCGTGGAGGCAAAGGGCTATTTATTGCTGAATGATAGTGTCCTGCAGGGTTAAGGGATGGCGTGGGCACTCCCAGGGCGACAGAGGGCACCTGGCCTTTAGAGAGTTCCTGGAAAATTCCCCGCCCAGGCCCCTGGTCCTCAAGTCTATCCTGCGCACAGTGTCTGTGCGAGGCTGGGAGTGCTTCTGGGCAGTGTTCCCCAGCGGAAATCGCGTGGTCCTTTAGGTGGCAGGGAGGGCTCCTGTGTCCACGGACAGGTGCCCAGGGACCCTGTGGAACTGCTGTGACCTCTAAAGGGCGGGTCAGGTGAGCCGAGGAAGGCGTGTGCTTGGGAGCCTGAGTGCGCATGCGCGGCCCACGTATAGGCCTGAAAGGAGCCAGCCGCGGCTCGGAGAAAAGCCATCTCCTGGGGGCCTCCCCATGTTCCTCCACTCCCCAGGGAGGGTCCCTTTACGGATGGAAGAAAAGGGGGATCTTCGCAGTGGTGGGTTCCGGCCAGAGGGGTCTGGGGTTTTGTCTCCACGTACCCTAGGTGCCCGCACACCGGGCCCAGGTGTTTGAGCCCAGTGGAGGCAGACGGCTGCTTATTGCTGGATGCAAGTGTCCTGCGGGGTCAAGGAAGGGCATGGGCACTCCCGGGCGACACAGGGCACCGGGCCCTTAGAGAGTTCCATGGAAAATCCTCCGCCCACGGCCCCGGTATCCAAGTCTGTCCTTAGCACACTGTCTGTGCGGGGCTGAGAGTGCTGCTGGGCAGTGTGGCCTAGGGGAAATCGCGCGGTCCTCTGAGTGGCAGGGAGGGCTTCTGTTTCCACTGACAGGTGCGCAGGGACCCTGTGAAACTGCTGTGACCTCTCAAGGGCGGGTCACCTGACCCCTCCAGGGTGGGACAGGTGACCTCCCAAGGGTGGGCCACGAGACCCCGCAAGGGTGGGTCACGTGACCCCAAAAGGGTGGATCACGAAACCCCTCAAGGGTGGGTCACGTGACCCCTCAGGGGTGGGTCACGTGACCCCGCAGGTGTGGGTCACGTGACCCCTCAGGGGTGGGTCACCAGACCCCCCAGGGGTGGGTCACGTGACCCCTCAGGGGTGCGTCACGAGACCCCACAGGGGTGGGTCACGTGACCCCTCCGGTGTGGGTCACGTGACCCCTCGGGGGTGCGTCACGTGACCCCTCAAGGGTGGGTCAGGAGACACCTCAAGGGTGGGTCCCGTGACCCGAGGGAGGCCTGTTGTGGGGAGCCTGAGTGCGCATGCGCGGCCCACGTATAGGCCCGAAAGGAGCCAGCCGTGGCTCCGAGAAACGCCATCTCCTGGGGGCCTCCCCATGTTCCTCCACTCCTCAAGGAGGACCCCTTTACGGATGGAAGAAAAGTGGGATCTTCGCAGTGGTGGGTTCGGGCCAGAGGGGTCTGCGGGTTTGCCTGCACGAACGCCAGGTGCTCGCACAACGGGCCCAGGTGTTTGAGCCCCGTGGAGGCAAAGGGCTATTTATTGCTGAATGATAGTGTCCTGCAGGGTTAAGGGATGGCGTGGGCACTCCCAGGGCGACAGAGGGCACCTGGCCTTTAGAGAGTTCCCTGGAAAATTCCCCGCCCAGGCCCCTGGTCCACAAGTCTATCCTGCGCACAGTGTCTGTGCGAGGCTGGGAGTGCTTCTGGGCAGTGTTCCCCAGCGGAAATCGCGTGGTCCTTTAGGTGTCAGGGAGGGCTCCTGTGTCCACGGACAGGTGCCCAGGGACCCTGTGGAACTGCTGTGACCTCTAAAGGGCGGGTCAGGTGAGCCGAGGAAGGCGTGTGCTTGGGAGCCTGAGTGCGCATGCGCGGCCCACGTATAGGCCTGAAAGGAGCCAGCTGCGGCTCGGAGTAAAGCCATCTCCTGGGGGCCTCCCCATGTTCCTCCACTCCCCAGGGAGGGTCCCTTTACGGATGGAAGAAAAGGGGGATCTTCGCAGTGGTGGGTTCCGGCCAGAGGGGTCTGGGGTTTTGTCTCCACGTACCCTAGGTGCCCGCACACCGGGCCCAGGTGTTTGAGCCCAGTGGAGGCAGACGGCTGCTTATTGCTGGATGCAAGTGTCCTGCGGGGTCAAGGAAGGGCATGGGCACTCCCGGGCGACACAGGGCAAGGGGCCCTTAGAGAGTTCCATGGAAAATCCTCCGCCCACGGCCCCGGTATCCAAGTCTGTCCTTAGCACACTGTCTGTGCGGGGCTGAGAGTGCTGCTGGGCAGTGTGGCCTAGGGGAAATCGCTCGGTCCTCTGAGTGGCAGGGAGGGCTTCTGTTTCCACTGACAGGTGCGCAGGGACCCTGTGAAACTGCTGTGACCTCTCAAGGGCGGGTCACCTGACCCCTCCAGGGTGGGACAGGTGACCTCCCAAGGGTGGGCCACGAGACCCCGCAAGGGTGGGTCACGTGACCCCAAAAGGGTGGATCACGAAACCCCTCAAGGGTGGGTCACGTGACCCCTCAGGGGTGGGTCACGTGACCCCGCAGGTGTGGGTCACGTGACCCCTCAGGGGTGGGTCACCAGACCCCCCAGGGGTGGGTCACGTGACCCCTCAGGGGTGCGTCACGAGACCCCACAGGGGTGGGTCACGTGACCCCTCCGGTGTGGGTCACGTGACCCCTCGGGGGTGCGTCACGTGACCCCTCAAGGGTGGGTCAGGAGACACCTCAAGGGTGGGTCCCGTGACCCGAGGGAGGCCTGTTGTGGGGAGCCTGAGTGCGCATGCGCGGCCCACGTATAGGCCCGAAAGGAGCCAGCCGTGGCTCCGAGAAACGCCATCTCCTGGGGGCCTCCCCATGTTCCTCCACTCCTCAAGGAGGACCCCTTTACGGATGGAAGAAAAGTGGGATCTTCGCAGTGGTGGGTTCGGGCCAGAGGGGTCTGCGGGTTTGCCTGCACGAACGCCAGGTGCTCGCACAACGGGCCCAGGTGTTTGAGCCCCGTGGAGGCAAAGGGCTATTTATTGCTGAATGATAGTGTCCTGCAGGGTTAAGGGATGGTGTGGGCACTCCCAGGGCGACAGAGGGCACCTGGCCTTTAGAGAGTTCCCTGGAAAATTCCCCGCCCAGGCCCCTGGTCCACAAGTCTATCCTGCGCACAGTGTCTGTGCGAGGCTGGGAGTGCTTCTGGGCAGTGTTCCCCAGCGGAAATCGCGTGGTCCTTTAGGTGTCAGGGAGGGCTCCTGTGTCCACGGACAGGTGCCCAGGGACCCTGTGGAACTGCTGTGACCTCTAAAGGGCGGGTCAGGTGAGCCGAGGAAGGCGTGTGCTTGGGAGCCTGAGTGCGCATGCGCGGCCCACGTATAGGCCTGAAAGGAGCCAGCTGCGGCTCGGAGTAAAGCCATCTCCTGGGGGCCTCCCCATGTTCCTCCACTCCCCAGGGAGGGTCCCTTTACGGATGGAAGAAAAGGGGGATCTTCGCAGTGGTGGGTTCCGGCCAGAGGGGTCTGGGGTTTTGTCTCCACGTACCCTAGGTGCCCGCACACCGGGCCCAGGTGTTTGAGCCCAGTGGAGGCAGACGGCTGCTTATTGCTGGATGCAAGTGTCCTGCGGGGTCAAGGAAGGGCATGGGCACTCCCGGGCGACACAGGGCAAGGGGCCCTTAGAGAGTTCCATGGAAAATCCTCCGCCCACGGCCCCGGTATCCAAGTCTGTCCTTAGCACACTGTCTGTGCGGGGCTGAGAGTGCTGCTGGGCAGTGTGGCCTAGGGGAAATCGCTCGGTCCTCTGAGTGGCAGGGAGGGCTTCTGTTTCCACTGACAGGTGCGCAGGGACCCTCTGAAACTGCTGTGACCTCTCAAGGGCGGGTCACCTGACCCCTCCAGGGTGGGACAGGTGACCTCCCAAGGGTGGGCCACGAGACCCCGCAAGGGTGGGTCACGTGACCCCAAAAGGGTGGATCACGAAACCCCTCAAGGGTGGGTCACGTGACCCCTCAGGGGTGGGTCACGTGACCCCGCAGGTGTGGGTCACGTGACCCCTCAGGGGTGGGTCACCAGACCCCCCAGGGGTGGGTCACGTGACCCCTCAGGGGTGCGTCACGAGACCCCACAGGGGTGGGTCACGTGACCCCTCCGGTGTGGGTCACGTGACCCCTCGGGGGTGCGTCACGTGACCCCTCAAGGGTGGGTCAGGAGACACCTCAAGGGTGGGTCCCGTGACCCGAGGGAGGCCTGTTGTGGGGAGCCTGAGTGCGCATGCGCGGCCCACGTATAGGCCCGAAAGGAGCCAGCCGTGGCTCCGAGAAACGCCATCTCCTGGGGGCCTCCCCATGTTCCTCCACTCCTCAAGGAGGACCCCTTTACGGATGGAAGAAAAGTGGGATCTTCGCAGTGGTGGGTTCGGGCCAGAGGGGTCTGCGGGTTTGCCTGCACGAATGCCAGGTGCTCGCACAACGGGCCCAGGTGTTTGAGCCCCGTGGAGGCAGAGGGCTGCTTATTGCTGGATGATAGTGTCCTGCAGGGTTAAGGGATGGCGTGGGCACTCCCAGGGCGACAGAGGGCACCTGGCCTTTAGAGAGTTCCCTGGAAAATTCCCCGCCCAGGCCCCTGGTCCACAAGTCTATCCTGCGCACAGTGTCTGTGCGAGGCTGGGAGTGCTTCTGGGCAGTGTTCCCCAGCGGAAATCGCGTGGTCCTTTAGGTGGCAGGGAGGGCTCCTGTGTCCACGGACAGGTGCCCAGGGACCCTGTGGAACTGCTGTGACCTCTAAAGGGCGGGTCAGGTGAGCCGAGGAAGGCGTGTGCTTGGGAGCCTGAGTGCGCATGCGCGGCCCACGTATAGGCCTGAAAGGAGCCAGCCGCGGCTCGGAGAAAAGCCATCTCCTGGGGGCCTCCCCATGTTCCTCCACTCCCCAGGGAGGGCCCCTTTACGGATGGAAGAAAAGGGGGATCTTCGCAGTGGTGGGTTCCGGCCAGAGGGGTCTGCGGTTTGTCTCCACGTACGCCAGGTGCCCGCACACCGGGCCGAGGTGTTTGAGCCCCGTGGAGGCAGACGGCTGCTTATTGCTGGATGCAAGTGTCCTGCGGGGTCAAGGAAGGGCATGGGCATTCCCTGGCGACTCAGGGCACCGGGCCCTTAGAGAGTTCCATGGAAAATCCCCCGCCCAGGGCCCCGGTATCCAAGTCTGTCCTTAGCACACTGTCTGTGCGGGGCTGAGAGTGCTGCTGGGCAGTGTGGCCTAGGAGAAATCGAGCGGTCCTCTGAGTGGCAGGGAGGGCTTCTGTTTCCACTGACAGGTGCGCAGGGACCCTGTGAAACTGCTGTGACCTCTCAAGGGCGGGTCACCTGACCCCTCCAGGGTGGGACAGGTGACCTCCCAAGGGTGGGTCACGAGACCGCGCAAGGGTGGGTCATGTGACCCCAAAAGGGTGGGTCACGAAACCCCTCAAGGGTGGGTCACGTGACCCCACAGGGGTGGGTCACGTGACCCCTCAAGGGTGGGTCAGGAGACACATCAAGGGTGGGTCCCGTGACCCGAGGGAGGCCTGTTGTGGGGAGCCTGAGTGCGCACGCGCGGCCCACGTATAGGCCCGAAGGGAGCCAGCCGCGGCTCGGAGAAAAGCCATCTCCTGGGGGCCTCCCCATGTTCCTCCACTCCTCAAGGAGGACCCCTTTACGGATGGAAGAAAAGTGGGATCTTCGCAGTGGTGGGTTCGGGCCAGAGGGGTCTGCGGGTTTGCCTGCACGAACGCCAGGTGCTCGCACAACGGGCCCAGGTGTTTGAGCCCCGTGGAGGCAAAGGGCTATTTATTGCTGAATGATAGTGTCCTGCAGGGTTAAGGGATGGCGTGGGCACTCCCAGGGCGACAGAGGGCACCTGGCCTTTAGAGAGTTCCCTGGAAAATTCCCCGCCCAGGCCCCTGGTCCACAAGTCTATCCTGCGCACAGTGTCTGTGCGAGGCTGGGAGTGCTTCTGGGCAGTGTTCCCCAGCGGAAATCGCGTGGTCCTTTAGGTGTCAGGGAGGGCTCCTGTGTCCACGGACAGGTGCCCAGGGACCCTGTGGAACTGCTGTGACCTCTAAAGGGCGGGTCAGGTGAGCCGAGGAAGGCGTGTGCTTGGGAGCCTGAGTGCGCATGCCCGGCCCACGTATAGGCCTGAAAGGAGCCAGCTGCGGCTCGGAGTAAAGCCATCTCCTGGGGGCCTCCCCATGTTCCTCCACTCCCCAGGGAGGGTCCCTTTACGGATGGAAGAAAAGGGGGATCTTCGCAGTGGTGGGTTCCGGCCAGAGGGGTCTGGGGTTTTGTCTCCACGTACCCTAGGTGCCCGCACACCGGGCCCAGGTGTTTGAGCCCAGTGGAGGCAGACGGCTGCTTATTGCTGGATGCAAGTGTCCTGCGGGGTCAAGGAAGGGCATGGGCACTCCCGGGCGACACAGGGCACCGGGCCCTTAGAGAGTTCCATGGAAAATCCTCCGCCCACGGCCCCGGTATCCAAGTCTGTCCTTAGCACACTGTCTGTGCGGGGCTGAGAGTGCTGCTGGGCAGTGTGGCCTAGGGGAAATCGCTCGGTCCTCTGAGTGGCAGGGAGGGCTTCTGTTTCCACTGACAGGTGCGCAGGGACCCTGTGAAACTGCTGTGACCTCTCAAGGGCGGGTCACCTGACCCCTCCAGGGTGGGACAGGTGACCTCCCAAGGGTGGGCCACGAGACCCCGCAAGGGTGGGTCACGTGACCCCAAAAGGGTGGATCACGAAACCCCTCAAGGGTGGGTCACGTGACCCCTCAGGGGTGGGTCACGTGACCCCTCAGCAGTGGGTCACCAGACCCCCCAGGGGTGGGTCACGTGACCCCTCAGGGGTGCGTCACGAGACCCCACAGGGGTGGGTCACGTGACCCCTCCGGTGTGGGTCACGTGACCCCTCGGGGGTGCGTCACGTGACCCCTCAAGGGTGGGTCAGGAGACACCTCAAGGGTGGGTCCCGTGACCCGAGGGAGGCCTGTTGTGGGGAGCCTGAGTGCGCATGCGCGGCCCACGTATAGGCCCGAAAGGAGCCAGCCGTGGCTCCGAGAAACGCCATCTCCTGGGGGCCTCCCCATGTTCCTCCACTCCTCAAGGAGGACCCCTTTACGGATGGAAGAAAAGTGGGATCTTCGCAGTGGTGGGTTCGGGCCAGAGGGGTCTGCGGGTTTGCCTGCACGAACGCCAGGTGCTCGCACAACGGGCCCAGGTGTTTGAGCCCCGTGGAGGCAGAGGGCTGCTTATTGCTGGATGATAGTGTCCTGCAGGGTTAAGGGATGGCGTGGGCACTCCCAGGGCGACAGAGGGCACCTGGCCTTTAGAGAGTTCCCTGGAAAATTCCCCGCCCAGGCCCCTGGTCCACAAGTCTATCCTGCGCACAGTGTCTGTGCGAGGCTGGGAGTGCTTCTGGGCAGTGTTCCCCAGCGGAAATCGCGTGGTCCTTTAGGTGGCAGGGAGGGCTCCTGTGTCCACGGACAGGTGCCCAGGGACCCTGTGGAACTGCTGTGACCTCTAAAGGGCGGGTCAGGTGAGCCGAGGAAGGCGTGTGCTTGGGAGCCTGAGTGCGCATGCCCGGCCCACGTATAGGCCTGAAAGGAGCCAGCCGCGGCTCGGAGAAAAGCCATCTCCTGGGGGCCTCCCCATGTTCCTCCACTCCCCAGGGAGGGCCCCTTTACGGATGGAAGAAAAGGGGGATCTTCGCAGTGGTGGGTTCCGGCCAGAGGGGTCTGCGGTTTGTCTCCACGTACGCCAGGTGCCCGCACACCGGGCCGAGGTGTTTGAGCCCCGTGGAGGCAGACGGCTGCTTATTGCTGGATGCAAGTGTCCTGCGGGGTCAAGGAAGGGCATGGGCATTCCCTGGCGACTCAGGGCACCGGGCCCTTAGAGAGTTCCATGGAAAATCCCCCGCCCAGGGCCCCGGTATCCAAGTCTGTCCTTAGCACACTGTCTGTGCGGGGCTGAGAGTGCTGCTGGGCAGTGTGGCCTAGGAGAAATCGAGCGGTCCTCTGAGTGGCAGGGAGGGCTTCTGTTTCCACTGACAGGTGCGCAGGGACCCTGTGAAACTGCTGTGACCTCTCAAGGGCGGGTCACCTGACCCCTCCAGGGTGGGTCATGTGACCCCAAAAGGGTGGGTCACGAAACCCCTCAAGGGTGGGTCACGTGACCCCACAGGGGTGGGTCACGTGACCCCTCAGGGGTGCGTCACGAGACCCCACAGGGGTGGGTCACGTGACCCCTCAAGGGTGGGTCAGGAGACACATCAAGGGTGGGTCCCGTGACCCGAGGGAGGCCTGTTGTGGGGAGCCTGAGTGCGCACGCGCGGCCCACGTATAGGCCCGAAGGGAGCCAGCCGCGGCTCGGAGAAAAGCCATCTCCTGGGGGCCTCCCCATGTTCCTCCACTCCTCAAGGAGGACCCCTTTACGGATGGAAGAAAAGTGGGATCTTCGCAGTGGTGGGTTCGGGCCAGAGGGGTCTGCGGGTTTGCCTGCACGAACGCCAGGTGCTCGCACAACGGGCCCAGGTGTTTGAGCCCCGTGGAGGCAAAGGGCTATTTATTGCTGAATGATAGTGTCCTGCAGGGTTAAGGGATGGCGTGGGCACTCCCAGGGCGACAGAGGGCACCTGGCCTTTAGAGAGTTCCCTGGAAAATTCCCCGCCCAGGCCCCTGGTCCACAAGTCTATCCTGCGCACAGTGTCTGTGCGAGGCTGGGAGTGCTTCTGGGCAGTGTTCCCCAGCGGAAATCGCGTGGTCCTTTAGGTGGCAGGGAGGGCTCCTGTGTCCACGGACAGGTGCCCAGGGACCCTGTGGAACTGCTGTGACCTCTAAAGGGCGGGTCAGGTGAGCCGAGGAAGGCGTGTGCTTGGGAGCCTGAGTGCGCATGCGCGGCCCACGTATAGGCCTGAAAGGAGCCAGCTGCGGCTCGGAGAAAAGCCATCTCCTGGGGGCCTCCCCATGTTCCTCCACTCCCCAGGGAGGGTCCCTTTACGGATGGAAGAAAAGGGGGATCTTCGCAGTGGTGGGTTCCGGCCAGAGGGGTCTGGGGTTTTGTCTCCACGTACCCTAGGTGCCCGCACACCGGGCCCAGGTGTTTGAGCCCAGTGGAGGCAGACGGCTGCTTATTGCTGGATGCAAGTGTCCTGCGGGGTCAAGGAAGGGCATGGGCACTCCCGGGCGACACAGGGCACCGGGCCCTTAGAGAGTTCCATGGAAAATCCTCCGCCCACGGCCCCGGTATCCAAGTCTGTCCTTAGCACACTGTCTGTGCGGGGCTGAGAGTGCTGCTGGGCAGTGTGGCCTAGGGGAAATCGCTCGGTCCTCTGAGTGGCAGGGAGGGCTTCTGTTTCCACTGACAGGTGCGCAGGGACCCTGTGAAACTGCTGTGACCTCTCAAGGGCGGGTCACCTGACCCCTCCAGGGTGGGACAGGTGACCTCCCAAGGGTGGGCCACGAGACCCCGCAAGGGTGGGTCACGTGACCCCAAAAGGGTGGATCAAGAAACCCCTCAAGGGTGGGTCACGTGACCCCTCAGGGGTGGGTCACGTGACCCCGCAGGTGTGGGTCACGTGACCCCTCAGGGGTGGGTCACCAGACCCCCCAGGGGTGGGTCACGTGACCCCTCAGGGGTGCGTCACGAGACCCCACAGGGGTGGGTCACGTGACCCCTCCGGTGTGGGTCACGTGACCCCTCGGGGGTGCGTCACGTGACCCCTCAAGGGTGGGTCAGGAGACACCTCAAGGGTGGGTCCCGTGACCCGAGGGAGGCCTGTTGTGGGGAGCCTGAGTGCGCATGCACGGCCCACGTATAGGCCCGAAAGGAGCCAGCCGTGGCTCCGAGAAACGCCATCTCCTGGGGGCCTCCCCATGTTCCTCCACTCCTCAAGGAGGACCCCTTTACGGATGGAAGAAAAGTGGGATCTTCGCAGTGGTGGGTTCGGGCCAGAGGGGTCTGCGGGTTTGCCTGCACGAACGCCAGGTGCTCGCACAACGGGCCCAGGTGTTTGAGCCCCGTGGAGGCAGAGGGCTGCTTATTGCTGGATGATAGTGTCCTGCAGAGTTAAGGGATGGCGTGAGCACTCCCAGGGCGACAGAGGGCACCTGGCCTTTAGAGAGTTCCCTGGAAAATTCCCCGCCCATGCCCCTGGTCCACAAGTCTATCCTGCGCACAGTGTCTGTGCGAGGCTGGGAGTGCTTCTGGGGAGTGTTCCCCAGCGGAAATCGCGTGGTCCTTTAGGTGGCAGGGAGGGCTCCTGTGTCCACGGACAGGTGCCCAGGGACCCTGTGGAACTGCTGTGACCTCTGAAGGGTGAGTCAGGTGAGCCGAGGAAGGCGTGTGCTTGGGAGCCTGAGTTCGCATGCGCGGCCCACGTATAGGCCCGAGGGAGCCAGCCGCGGCTCGGAGAAAAGCCATCTCCTGGGGGCCTCCCCATGTTCCTCCACTCCTCAAGGAGGACCCCTTTAAAGATGGAAGAAAAGTGGGATCTTCGCAGTGGTGGGTTCGGGCCAGAGGGTCTGCGGGTTTGCCTGCACGAACGCCAGGTGCTCGCACAACGGGCCCAGGTGTTTGAGCCCCGTGGAGGCAGAGGGCTGCTTATTGCTGGATGATAGTGTCCTGCAGGGTTAAGGGATGGCGTGGGCACTCCCAGGGCGACAGAGGGCACCTGGCCTTTAGAGAGTTCCCTGGAAAATTCCCCGCCCATGCCCCTGGTCCACAAGTCTATCCTGCGCACAGTGTCTGTGCGAGGCTGGGAGTGCTTCTGGGCAGTGTTCCCCAGCGGAAATCGCGTGGTCCTTTAGGTGGCAGGGAGGGCTCCTGTGTCCACGGACAGGTGCCCAGGGACCCTGTGGAACTGCTGTGACCTCTAAAGGGCGGGTCAGGTGAGCCGAGGAAGGCGTGTGCTTGGGAGCCTGAGTGCGCATGCGCGGCCCACGTATAGGCCTGAAAGGAGCCAGCCGCGGCTCGGAGAAAAGCCATCTCCTGGGGGCCTCCCCATGTTCCTCCACTCCCCAGGGAGGGCCCCTTTACGGATGGAAGAAAAGGGGGATCTTCGCAGTGGTGGGTTCCGGCCAGAGGGGTCTGGGGTTTGTCTCCACGTACGCCAGGTGCCCGCACACCGGGCCCAGGTGTTTGAGCCCCGTGGAGGCAGACGGCTGCTTATTGCTGGATGCAAGTGTCCTGCGGGGTCAAGGAAGGGCATGGGCATTCCCTGGCGACTCAGGGCACCGGGCCCTTAGAGAGTTCCATGGAAAATCCCCCGCCCAGGGCCCCGGTATCCAAGTCTGTCCTTAGCACACTGTCTGTGCGGGGCTGAGAGTGCTGCTGGGCAGTGTGGCCTAGGAGAAATCGAGCGGTCCTCTGAGTGGCAGGGAGGGCTTCTGTTTCCACTGACAGGTGCGCAGGGACCCTGTGAAACTGCTGTGACCTCTCAAGGGCGGGTCAACTGACCCCTCCAGGGTGGGACAGGTGACCTCCCAAGGGTGGGTCACGGGACCTCGCAAGGGTGGGTCATGTGACCCCAAAAGGGTGGGTCACGAAACCCCTCAAGGGTGGGTCACGTGACCCCTCAGGGGTGGGTCACGTGACCCCTCAGCGGTGCGTCATGAGAGCCCACCAGGGGTGGGTCACGTGACCCCTCAGGGGTGCGTCACGAGACCCCACGGGGGTGGGTCACGTGACCCCTCCGGTGTGGGTCACGTGACCCCTCGGGGGTGGGTCACGTGACCCCTCGAGGGTGGGTCAGGAGACACCTCAAGGGTGGGTCCCGTGACCCGAGGGAGGCCTGTTGTGGGGAGCCTGAGTGCGCACGGGCGGCCCACGTATAGGCCCGAAAGGAGCCAGCCGCGGCTCGGAGAAAAGCCATCTCCTGGGGGCCTCCCCATGTTCCTCCACTCCTCAAGGAGGACCCCTTTACGGATGGAAGAAAAGTGGGATCTTCGCAGTGGTGGGTTCGGGCCAGAGGGGTCTGCGGGTTTGCCTGCACGAACGCCAGGTGCTCGCACAACGGGCCCAGGTGTTTGAGCCCCGTGGAGGCAGAGGGCTGCTTATTGCTGGATGATAGTGTCCTGCAGGGTTAAGGGATGGCGTGGGCACTCCCAGGGCGACAGAGGGCACCTGGCCTTTAGAGAGTTCCCTGGAAAATTCCCCGCCCAGGCCCCTGGTCCACAAGTCTATCCTGCGCACAGTGTCTGTGCGAGGCTGGGAGTGCTTCTGGGCAGTGTTCCCCAGCGGAAATCGCGTGGTCCTTTAGGTGGCAGGGAGGGCTCCTGTGTCCACAGACAGGTGCCCAGGGACCCTGTGGAACTGCTGTGACCTCTAAAGGGCGGGTCAGGTGAGCCGAGGAAGGCGTGTGCTTGGGAGCCTGAGTGCGCATGCGCGGCCCACGTATAGGCCTGAAAGGAGCCAGCCGCGGCTCGGAGAAAAGCCATCTCCTGGGGGCCTCCCCATGTTCCTCCACTCCCCAGGGAGGGCCCCTTTACGGATGGAAGAAAAGGGGGATCTTCGCAGTGGTGGGTTCCGGCCAGAGGGGTCTGCGGTTTGTCTCCACGTACGCCAGGTGCCCGCACACCGGGCCCAGGTGTTTGAGCCCCGTGGAGGCAGACGGCTGCTTATTGCTGGATGCAAGTGTCCTGCGGGGTCAAGGAAGGGCATGGGCATTCCCTGGCGACTCAGGGCACCGGGCCCTTAGAGAGTTCCATGGAAAATCCCCCGCCCAGGGCCCCGGTATCCAAGTCTGTCCTTAGCACACTGTCTGTGCGGGGCTGAGAGTGCTGCTGGGCAGTGTGGCCTAGGAGAAATCGAGCGGTCCTCTGAGTGGCAGGGAGGGCTTCTGTTTCCACTGACAGGTGCGCAGGGACCCTGTGAAACTGCTGTGACCTCTCAAGGGCGGGTCACCTGACCCCTCCAGGGTGGGACAGGTGACCTCCCAAGGGTGGGTCACGAGACCGCGCAAGGGTGGGTCATGTGACCCCAAAAGGGTGGGTCACGAAACCCCTCAAGGGTGGGTCACGTGACCCCTCAGGGGTGGGTCACGTGACCCCTCAGGGGTGCGTCACGAGAGCCCCCCAGGGGTGGGTCACGTGACCCCTCAGGGGTGCGTCACGAGTCCCCACAGGGGTGGGTCACGTGACCCCTCCGGTATGGGTCACGTGACCCCTCGGGGGTGGTTCACGTGACCCCTCAAGGGTGGGTCAGGAGACACCTCAAGTGTGGGTCCCGTGACCCGAGGGAGGCCTGTTGTGGGGAGCCTGAGTGCGCACGCGCGGCCCACGTATAGGCCCGAAAGGAGCGAGCCGCGGATCGGAGAAAAGCCATCTCCTGGGGGCCTCCCCATGTTCCTCCACTCCTCAAGGAGGACCCCTTTACAGATGGAAGAAAAGGGGGATCTTCGCAGTGGTGGGTTCCGGCCAGAGGGGTCTGGGGGTTTGCCTCCACGTACGCCAGGTGCCCGCACACCGGGCCCAGGTGTTTGAGCCCCGAGGAGGCAGACGGCTGCTTATTGCTGGATGCAAGTGTCCTGCGGGGTCAAGGAAGGGCATGGGCACTCCCGGGCGACACAGGGCACCGGGCCCTTAGAGAGTTCCATGGAAAATCCCCCGCCCAGGGCCCCGGTATCCAAGTCTGTCCTTAGCACACTGTCTGTGCGGGGCTGAGAGTGCTGCTGGGCAGTGTGGCCTAGGGGAAATCGCGCGGTCCTCTAAGTGGCAGGGAGGGCTCCTGTTTCCACTGACAGGTGCGCAGGGACCCTGTGAAACTGCTGTGACCTCTCAAGGGCGGGTCACCTGACCCCTCCAGGGTGGGACAGGTGACCTCCGAAGGGTGGGCCACGAGACCCCGCAAGGGTGGGTCACGTGACCCCAAAAGGGTGGGTCACGAAACCCCTCAAGGGTGGGTCAAGTGACCCCTCAGGGGTGGGTCACGAGACCCCCCAGGGGTGGGTCACGTGACCCCTCAGTGGTGCGTCACGAGAGCCCCCCAGGGGTGGGTCACGTGACCCCTCAGGGGTGCGTCACGAGACCCCATGGAGGTGGGTCACGTGACCCCTCCGGTGTGGTCACGTGACCCCTCGGGGGTGGGTCACGTGACCCCTCAAGGGTGGGTCAGGAGACACCTCAAGGGTGGGTCCCGTGACCCGAGGGAGGCCTGTTGTGGGGAGCCTGAGTGCGCATGCGCGGCCCACGTATAGGCCGGAAAGGAGCCAGCCTCGGCTCCGAGAAAAGCCATCTCCTGGGGGCCTCCCCATGTTCCTCCACTCCTCAAGGAGGACCCCTTTACGGATGGAAGAAAAGTGGGATCTTCGCAGTGGTGGGTTCGGGCCAGAGGGGTCTGCGGGTTTGCCTGCACGAACGCCAGGTGCGCGCACAACGGGCCCAGGTGTTTGAGCCCCGTGGAGGCAGAGGGCTGCTTATTGCTGGATGATAGTGTCCTGCAGGGTTAAGTGATGGCGTGGGCACTCCCAGGGCGACAGAGGGCACCTGGCCTTTAGAGAGTTCCCTGGAAAATTCCCCGCCCATGCCCCTGGTCCACAAGTCTATCCTGCGCACAGTGTCTGTGCGAGGCTGGGAGTGCTTCTGGGCAGTGTTCCCCAGCGGAAATCGCGTGGTCCTTTAGGTGGCAGGGAGGGCTCCTGTGTCCACGGACAGGTGCCCAGGGACCCTGTGGAACTGCTGTGACCTCTAAAGGGCGGGTCAGGTGAGCCGAGGAAGGCGTGTGCTTGGGAGCCTGAGTGCGCATGCGCGGCCCACGTATAGGCCCGAGGGAGCCAGCCGCGGCTCGGAGAAAAGCCATCTCCTGGGGGCCTCCCCATGTTCCTCCACTCCCCAGGGAGGGCCTCTTTACGGATGGAAGAAACGGGGATCTTCGCAGTGGTGGGTTCCGGCCAGAGGGGTCTGGGGGTTTGCCTCCACGTACGCCAGGTGCCCGCACACCGGGTCCAGGTGTTTGAGCCCCGTGGAGGCAGACGGCTGCTTATTGCTGGATGCAAGTGTCCTGCGGGGTCAAGGAAGGGCATGGGCACTCCCGGGCGACACAGGGAACCGGGCCCTTAGAGAGTTCCATGGAAAATCCCCCGCCCAGGGCCCCGGTATCCAAGTCAGTCCTTAGCACACTGTCTGTGCGGGGCTGAGAGTGCTGCTGGGCAGTGTGGCCTAGGGGAAATCGCGCGGTCCACTGAGTGGCAGGGAGGGCTTCTGTTTCCACTGACAGGTGTGCAGGGACCCTGTGAAACTGCTGTGACCTCTCAAGGGCGGGTCACCTGACCCCTCCAGGGTGGGACAGGTGACCTCCCAAGGGTGGGCCACGAGACCCCGCAAGGGTGGGTCACGTGACCCCAAAAGGGTGGGTCACGAAACCCCTCAAGGGTGGGTCACGTGAACCCTCAGGGGTGGGTCACGTGACCCCGCAGGTGTGGGTCAAGAGACCCCCCAGGGGTGGGTCACGTGACCCCTCAGGGGTGCGTCACGAGAGCCCCCCAGGGGTGGGTCACGTGACCCCTCAGGGGTGGGTCACGAGACCCCACAGGGGTGGGTCACGTGACCCCGCAGGTGTGGGTCACGTGACCCCTCAGGGGTGGGTCACGAGACCCCACAGGGGTGGGTCACGTGACCCCTCAGGGGTGCGTCACGAGACCCCACAGGGGTGGGTCACGTGACCCCTCGGGGGTGGGTCACGTGACCCCTCAAGGGTGGGTCAGGAGACACCTCAAGGGTGGGTCCCGTGACCCGAGGGAGGCCTGTTGTGGGGAGCCTGAGTGCGCACGCGCGGCCCACGTATAAGCCCGAAAGGAGCCAGCCGCGGCTCGGAGAAAAGCCATCTCCTGGGGGCCTCCCCATGTTCCTCCACTCCTCAAGGAGGACCCCTTTACGGATGGAAGAAAAGTGGGATCTTCGCAGTGGTGGGTTCGGGCCAGAGGGGTCTGCGGGTTTGCCTGCACGAACGCCAGGTGCTCGCACAACGGGCCCAGGTGTTTGAGCCCCGTGGAGGCAAAGGGCTATTTATTGCTGAATGATAGTGTCCTGCAGGTTTAAGGGATGGCGTGGGCACTCCCAGGGCGACAGAGGGCACCTGGCCTTTAGAGAGTTCCCTGGAAAATTCCCCGCCCAGGCCCCTGGTCCACAAGTCTATCCTGCGCACAGTGTCTGTGCGAGGCTGGGAGTGCTTCTGGGCAGTGTTCCCCAGCGGAAATCGCGTGGTCCTTTAGGTGGCAGGGAGGGCTCCTGTGTCCACGGACAGGTGCCCAGGGACCCTGTGGAACTGCTGTGACCTCTAAAGGGCGGGTCAGGTGAGCCGAGGAAGGCGTGTGCTTGGGAGCCTGAGTGCGCATGCGCGGCCCACGTATAGGCCTGAAAGGAGCCAGCCGCGGCTCGGAGAAAAGCCATCTCTTGGGGGCCTCCCCATGTTCCTCCACTCCCCAGGGAGGGCCCCTTTACGGATGGAAGAAAAGGGGGATCTTCGCAGTGGTGGGTTCCGGCCAGAGGGGTCTGGGGTTTTGTCTCCACGTACCCTAGGTGCCCGCACACCGGGCCCAGGTGTTTGAGCCCAGTGGAGGCAGACGGCTGCTTATTGCTGGATGCAAGTGTCCTGCGGGGTCAAGGAAGGGCATGAGCACTCCCGGGCGACACAGGGCACCGGTCCCTTAGAGAGTTCCATGGAAAATCCTCCGCCCAGGGCTCCGGTATCCAAGTCTGTCCTTAGCACACTGTCTGTGCGGGGCTGAGAGTGCTGCTGGGCAGTGTGGCCTAGGGGAAATCGCGCGGTCCTCTGAGTGGCAGGGAGGGCTTCTGTTTCCACTGACAGGTGCGCAGGGACCCTGTGAAACTGCTGTGACCTCTCAAGGGCGGGTCACCTGACCCCTCCAGGGTGGGACAGGTGACCTCCCAAGGGTGGGCCACGAGACCCCGCAAGGGTGGGTCACGTGACCCCAAAAGGGTGGATCACGAAACCCCTCAAGGGTGGGTCACGTGAACCCTCAGGGGTGGGTCACGTGACCCCGCAGGTGTGGGTCACGTGACCCCTCAGGGGTGGGTCACCAGACCCCCCAGGGGTGGGTCACGTGACCCCTCAGGGGTGCGTCACGAGACCCCACAGGGGTGGGTCACGTGACCCCTCCGGTGTGGGTCACGTGACCCCTCGGGGGTGCGTCACGTGACCCCTCAAGGGTGGGTCAGGAGACACCTCAAGGGTGGGTCCCGTGACCCGAGGGAGGCCTGTTGTGGGGAGCCTGAGTGCGCATGCGCGGCCCACGTATAGGCCCGAAAGGAGCCAGCCGTGGCTCCGAGAAACGCCATCTCCTGGGGGCCTCCCCATGTTCCTCCACTCCTCAAGGAGGACCCCTTTACGGATGGAAGAAAAGTGGGATCTTCGCAGTGGTGGGTTCGGGCCAGAGGGGTCTGCGGGTTTGCCTGCACGAACGCCAGGTGCTCGCACAACGGGCCCAGGTGTTTGAGCCCCGTGGAGGCAGAGGGCTGCTTATTGCTGGATGATAGTGTCCTGCAGGGTTAAGGGATGGCGTGAGCACTCCCAGGGCGACAGAGGGCTCCTGGCCTTTAGAGAGTTCCCTGGAAAATTCCCCGCCCAGGCCCCGGGTCCACAAGTCTATCCTGCGCACAGTGTCTGTGCGAGGCTGGGAGTGCTTCTGGGGAGTGTTCCCCAGCGGAAATCGCGTGGTCCTTTAGGTGGCAGGGAGGGCTCCTGTGTCCACGGACAGGTGCCCAGGGACCCTGTGGAACTGCTGTGACCTCTAAAGGGTGAGTCAGGTGAGCCGAGGAAGGCGTGTGCTTGAGAGCCTGAGTGCGCATGCGCGGCCCACGTATAGGCCCGAGGGAGCCAGCCGCGGCTCGGAGAAAAGCCATCTCCTGGGGGCCTCCCCATGTTCCTCCACTCCTCAAGGAGGACCACTTTACGGATGGAAGAAAAGTGGGATCTTCGCAGTGGTGGGTTCGGGCCAGAGGGGTCTGCGGGTTTGCCTGCACGAACGCCAGGTGCTCGCACAACGGGCCCAGGTGTTTGAGCCCCGTGGAGGCAGAGGGCTGCTTATTGCTGGATGATAGTGTCCTGCAGGGTTAAGGGATGGCGTGAGCACTCCCAGGGCGACAGAGGGCTCCTGGCCTTTAGAGAGTTCCCTGGAAAATTCCCCGCCCAGGCCCCTGGTCCACAAGTCTATCCTGCGCACAGTGTCTGTGCGAGGCTGGGAGTGCTTCTGGGGAGTGTTCCCCAGCGGAAATCGCGTGGTCCTTTAGGTGGCAGGGAGGGCTCCTGTGTCCACGGACAGGTGCCCAGGGACCCTGTGGAACTGCTGTGACCTCTAAAGGGTGAGTCAGGTGAGCCGAGGAAGGCGTGTGCTTGGGAGCCTGAGTGCGCATGCGCGGCCCACGTATAGGCCCGAGGGAGCCAGCCGCGGCTCGGAGAAAAGCCATCTCCTGGGGGCCTCCCCATGTTCCTCCACTCCTCAAGGAGGACCCCTTTACGGATGGAAGAAAAGTGGGATCTTCGCAGTGGTGGGTTCGGGCCAGAGGGGTCTGCGGGTTTGCCTGCACGAACGCCAGGTGCTCGCACAACGGGCCCAGGTGTTTGAGCCCCGTGGAGGCAAAGGGCTATTTATTGCTGAATGATAGTGTCCTGCAGGGTTAAGGGATGGCGTGGGCACTCCCAGGGCGACAGAGGGCACCTGGCCTTTAGAGAGTTCCCTGGAAAATTCCCCGCCCAGGCCCCTGGTCCACAAGTCTATCCTGCGCACAGTGTCTGTGCGAGGCTGGGAGTGCTTCTGGGCAGTGTTCCCCAGCGGAAATCGCGTGGTCCTTTAGGTGGCAGGGAGGGCTCCTGTGTCCACGGACAGGTGCCCAGGGACCCTGTGGAACTGCTGTGACCTCTAAAGGGCGGGTCAGGTGAGCCGAGGAAGGCGTGTGCTTGGGAGCCTGAGTGCGCATGCGCGGCCCACATATAGGCCTGAAAGGAGCCAGCCGCGGCTCGGAGAAAAGCCATCTCCTGGGGGCCTCCCCATGTTCCTCCACTCCCCAGGGAGGGTCCCTTTACGGATGGAAGAAAAGGGGGATCTTCGCAGTGGTGGGTTCCGGCCAGAGGGGTCTGGGGTTTTGTCTCCACGTACCCTAGGTGCCCGCACACCGGGCCCAGGTGTTTGAGCCCAGTGGAGGCAGACGGCTGCTTATTGCTGGATGCAAGTGTCCTGCGGGGTCAAGGAAGGGCATGAGCACTCCCGGGCGACACAGGGCACCGGTCCCTTAGAGAGTTCCATGGAAAATCCTCCGCCCAGGGCTCCGGTATCCAAGTCTGTCCTTAGCACACTGTCTGTGCGGGGCTGAGAGTGCTGCTGGGCAGTGTGGCCTAGGGGAAATCGCGCGGTCCTCTGAGTGGCAGGGAGGGCTTCTGTTTCCACTGACAGGTGCGCAGGGACCCTGTGAAACTGCTGTGACCTCTCAAGGGCGGGTCACCTGACCCCTCCAGGGTGGGACAGGTGACCTCCCAAGGGTGGGCCACGAGACCCCGCAAGGGTGGGTCACGTGACCCCAAAAGGGTGGATCACGAAACCCCTCAAGGGTGGGTCACGTGAACCCTCAGGGGTGGGTCACGTGACCCCGCAGGTGTGGGTCACGTGACCCCTCAGGGGTGGGTCACCAGACCCCCCAGGGGTGGGTCACGTGACCCCTCAGGGGTGCGTCACGAGACCCCACAGGGGTGGGTCACGTGACCCCTCCGGTGTGGGTCACGTGACCCCTCGGGGGTGCGTCACGTGACCCCTCAAGGGTGGGTCAGGAGACACCTCAAGGGTGGGTCCCGTGACCCGAGGGAGGCCTGTTGTGGGGAGCCTGAGTGCGCATGCGCGGCCCACGTATAGGCCCGAAAGGAGCCAGCCGTGGCTCCGAGAAACGCCATCTCCTGGGGGCCTCCCCATGTTCCTCCACTCCTCAAGGAGGACCCCTTTACGGATGGAAGAAAAGTGGGATCTTCGCAGTGGTGGGTTCGGGCCAGAGGGGTCTGCGGGTTTGCCTGCACGAACGCCAGGTGCTCGCACAACGGGCCCAGGTGTTTGAGCCCCGTGGAGGCAGAGGGCTGCTTATTGCTGGATGATAGTGTCCTGCAGGGTTAAGGGATGGCGTGAGCACTCCCAGGGCGACAGAGGGCTCCTGGCCTTTAGAGAGTTCCCTGGAAAATTCCCCGCCCAGGCCCCGGGTCCACAAGTCTATCCTGCGCACAGTGTCTGTGCGAGGCTGGGAGTGCTTCTGGGGAGTGTTCCCCAGCGGAAATCGCGTGGTCCTTTAGGTGGCAGGGAGGGCTCCTGTGTCCACGGACAGGTGCCCAGGGACCCTGTGGAACTGCTGTGACCTCTAAAGGGTGAGTCAGGTGAGCCGAGGAAGGCGTGTGCTTGAGAGCCTGAGTGCGCATGCGCGGCCCACGTATAGGCCCGAGGGAGCCAGCCGCGGCTCGGAGAAAAGCCATCTCCTGGGGGCCTCCCCATGTTCCTCCACTCCTCAAGGAGGACCACTTTACGGATGGAAGAAAAGTGGGATCTTCGCAGTGGTGGGTTCGGGCCAGAGGGGTCTGCGGGTTTGCCTGCACGAACGCCAGGTGCTCGCACAACGGGCCCAGGTGTTTGAGCCCCGTGGAGGCAGAGGGCTGCTTATTGCTGGATGATAGTGTCCTGCAGGGTTAAGGGATGGCGTGAGCACTCCCAGGGCGACAGAGGGCTCCTGGCCTTTAGAGAGTTCCCTGGAAAATTCCCCGCCCAGGCCCCTGGTCCACAAGTCTATCCTGCGCACAGTGTCTGTGCGAGGCTGGGAGTGCTTCTGGGGAGTGTTCCCCAGCGGAAATCGCGTGGTCCTTTAGGTGGCAGGGAGGGCTCCTGTGTCCACGGACAGGTGCCCAGGGACCCTGTGGAACTGCTGTGACCTCTAAAGGGTGAGTCAGGTGAGCCGAGGAAGGCGTGTGCTTGGGAGCCTGAGTGCGCATGCGCGGCCCACGTATAGGCCCGAGGGAGCCAGCCGCGGCTCGGAGAAAAGCCATCTCCTGGGGGCCTCCCCATGTTCCTCCACTCCTCAAGGAGGACCCCTTTACGGATGGAAGAAAAGTGGGATCTTCGCAGTGGTGGGTTCGGGCCAGAGGGGTCTGCGGGTTTGCCTGCACGAACGCCAGGTGCTCGCACAACGGGCCCAGGTGTTTGAGCCCCGTGGAGGCAAAGGGCTATTTATTGCTGAATGATAGTGTCCTGCAGGGTTAAGGGATGGCGTGGGCACTCCCAGGGCGACAGAGGGCACCTGGCCTTTAGAGAGTTCCCTGGAAAATTCCCCGCCCAGGCCCCTGGTCCACAAGTCTATCCTGCGCACAGTGTCTGTGCGAGGCTGGGAGTGCTTCTGGGCAGTGTTCCCCAGCGGAAATCGCGTGGTCCTTTAGGTGGCAGGGAGGGCTCCTGTGTCCACGGACAGGTGCCCAGGGACCCTGTGGAA
Organism: Desmodus rotundus; assembly: GCF_022682495.2. NCBI lineage: Eukaryota > Metazoa > Chordata > Mammalia > Chiroptera > Phyllostomidae > Desmodus > Desmodus rotundus. The sequence goes on along the minus strand of NW_026527370.1, from coordinate 34,785 downwards.
CTGCTGTGACCTCTAAAGGGCGGGTCAGGTGAGCCGAGGAAGGCGTGTGCTTGGGAGCCTGAGTGCGCATGCGCGGCCCACATATAGGCCTGAAAGGAGCCAGCCGCGGCTCGGAGAAAAGCCATCTCCTGGGGGCCTCCCCATGTTCCTCCACTCCCCAGGGAGGGTCCCTTTACGGATGGAAGAAAAGGGGGATCTTCGCAGTGGTGGGTTCCGGCCAGAGGGGTCTGGGGTTTTGTCTCCACGTACCCTAGGTGCCCGCACACCGGGCCCAGGTGTTTGAGCCCAGTGGAGGCAGACGGCTGCTTATTGCTGGATGCAAGTGTCCTGCGGGGTCAAGGAAGGGCATGGGCACTCCCGGGCGACACAGGGCACCGGGCCCTTAGAGAGTTCCATGGAAAATCCTCCGCCCAGGGCCCCGGTATCCAAGTCTGTCCTTAGCACACTGTCTGTGCGGGGCTGAGAGTGCTGCTGGGCAGTGTGGCCTAGGGGAAATCGCTCGGTCCTCTGAGTGGCAGGGAGGGCTTCTGTTTCCACTGACAGGTGCGCAGGGACCCTGTGAAACTGCTGTGACCTCTCAAGGGCGGGTCACCTGACCCCTCCAGGGTGGGACAGGTGACCTCCCAAGGGTGGGCCACGAGACCCCGCAAGGGTGGGTCACGTGACCCCAAAAGGGTGGATCACGAAACCCCTCAAGGGTGGGTCACGTGACCCCTCAGGGGTGGGTCACCAGACCCCCCAGGGGTGGGTCACGTGACCCCTCAGGGGTGCGTCACGAGACCCCACAGGGGTGGGTCACGTGACCCCTCCGGTGTGGGTCACGTGACCCCTCGGGGATGCGTCACGTGACCCCTCAAGGGTGGGTCAGGAGACACCTCAAGGGTGGGTCCCGTGACACGAGGGAGGCCTGTTGTGGGGAGCCTGAGTGCGCACGCGCGGCCCACGTATAGGCCCGAAAGGAGCCAGCCTCGGCTCCGAGAAACGCCATCTCCTGGGGGCCTCCCCATGTTCCTCCACTCCTCAAGGAGGACCACTTTACGGATGGAAGAAAAGTGGGATCTTCGCAGTGGTGGGTTCGGGCCAGAGGGGTCTGCGGGTTTGCCTGCACGAACGCCAGGTGCTCGCACAACGGGCCCAGGTGTTTGAGCCCCGTGGAGGCAGAGGGCTGCTTATTGCTGGATGATAGTGTCCTGCAGGGTTAAGGGATGGCGTGAGCACTCCCAGGGCGACAGAGAGCACCTGGCCTTTAGAGAGTTCCCTGGAAAATTCCCCGCCCAGGCCCCTGGTCCACAAGTCTATCCTGCGCACAGTGTCTGTGCGAGGCTGGGAGTGCTTCTGGGGAGTGTTCCCCAGCGGAAATCGCGTGGTCCTTTAGGTGGCAGGGAGGGCTCCTGTGTCCACGGACAGGTGCCCAGGGACCCTGTGGAACTGCTGTGACCTCTAAAGGGTGAGTCAGGTGAGCCGAGGAAGGGGTGTGCTTGGGAGCCTGAGTTCGCATGCGCGGCCCACGTATAGGCCCGAGGGAGCCAGCCGCGGCTCGGAGAAAAGCCATCTCCTGGGGGCCTCCCCATGTTCCTCCACTCCCCAGGGAGGGCCTCTTTACGGATGGAAGAAACGGGGATCTTCGCAGTGGTGGGTTCCGGCCAGAGGGGTCTGGGGGTTTGCCTCCACGTACGCCAGGTGCCCGCACACCGGGTCCAGGTGTTTGAGCCCCGTGGAGGCAGACGGCTGCTTATTGCTGGATGCAAGTGTCCTGCGGGGTCAAGGAAGGGCATGGGCACTCCCGGGCGACACAGGGCACCGGGCCCTTAGAGAGTTCCATGGAAAATCCCCCGCCCAGGGCCCCGGTATCCAAGTCAGTCCTTAGCACACTGTCTGTGCGGGGCTGAGAGTGCTGCTGGGCAGTGTGGCCTAGGGGAAATCGCGCGGTCCTCTGAGTGGCAGGGAGGGCTTCTGTTTCCACTGACAGGTGCGCAGGGACCCTGTGAAACTGCTGTGACCTCTCAAGGGCGGGTCACCTGACCCCTCCAGGGTGGGACAGGTGACCTCCCAAGGGTGGGCCACGAGACCCCGCAAGGGTGGGTCACGTGACCCCAAAAGGGTGGGTCACGAAACCCCTCAAGGGTGGGTCACGTGAACCCTCAGGGGTGGGTCACCAGACCCCCCAGGGGTGGGTCACGTGACCCCTCAGGGGTGCGTCACGAGACCCCACAGGGGTGGGTCACGTGACCCCTCCGGTGTGGGTCACGTGACCCCTCGGGGATGCGTCACGTGACCCCTCAAGGGTGGGTCAGGAGACACCTCAAGGGTGGGTCCCGTGACACGAGGGAGGCCTGTTGTGGGGAGCCTGAGTGCGCACGCGCGGCCCACGTATAGGCCCGAAAGGAGCCAGCCTCGGCTCCGAGAAACGCCATCTCCTGGGGGCCTCCCCATGTTCCTCCACTCCTCAAGGAGGACCCCTTTACGGATGGAAGAAAAGTGGGATCTTCGCAGTGGTGGGTTCGGGCCAGAGGGGTCTGCGGGTTTGCCTGCACGAACGCCAGGTGCTCGCACAACGGGCCCAGGTGTTTGAGCCCCGTGGAGGCAGAGGGCTGCTTATTGCTGGATGATAGTGTCCTGCAGAGTTAAGGGATGGCGTGAGCACTCCCAGGGCGACAGAGGGCACCTGGCCTTTAGAGAGTTCCCTGGAAAATTCCCCGCCCATGCCCCTGGTCCACAAGTCTATCCTGCGCACAGTGTCTGTGCGAGGCTGGGAGTGCTTCTGGGGAGTGTTCCCCAGCGGAAATCGCGTGGTCCTTTAGGTGGCAGGGAGGGCTCCTGTGTCCACGGACAGGTGCCCAGGGACCCTGTGGAACTGCTGTGACCTCTGAAGGGTGAGTCAGGTGAGCCGAGGAAGGCGTGTGCTTGGGAGCCTGAGTTCGCATGCGCGGCCCACGTATAGGCCCGAGGGAGCCAGCCGCGGCTCGGAGAAAAGCCATCTCCTGGGGGCCTCCCCATGTTCCTCCACTCCTCAAGGAGGACCCCTTTAAAGATGGAAGAAAAGTGGGATCTTCGCAGTGGTGGGTTCGGGCCAGAGGGTCTGCGGGTTTGCCTGCACGAACGCCAGGTGCTCGCACAACGGGCCCAGGTGTTTGAGCCCCGTGGAGGCAGAGGGCTGCTTATTGCTGGATGATAGTGTCCTGCAGGGTTAAGGGATGGCGTGGGCACTCCCAGGGCGACAGAGGGCACCTGGCCTTTAGAGAGTTCCCTGGAAAATTCCCCGCCCATGCCCCTGGTCCACAAGTCTATCCTGCGCACAGTGTCTGTGCGAGGCTGGGAGTGCTTCTGGGCAGTGTTCCCCAGCGGAAATCGCGTGGTCCTTTAGGTGGCAGGGAGGGCTCCTGTGTCCACGGACAGGTGCCCAGGGACCCTGTGGAACTGCTGTGACCTCTAAAGGGCGGGTCAGGTGAGCCGAGGAAGGCGTGTGCTTGGGAGCCTGAGTGCGCATGCGCGGCCCACGTATAGGCCTGAAAGGAGCCAGCCGCGGCTCGGAGAAAAGCCATCTCCTGGGGGCCTCCCCATGTTCCTCCACTCCCCAGGGAGGGCCCCTTTACGGATGGAAGAAAAGGGGGATCTTCGCAGTGGTGGGTTCCGGCCAGAGGGGTCTGGGGTTTGTCTCCACGTACGCCAGGTGCCCGCACACCGGGCCCAGGTGTTTGAGCCCCGTGGAGGCAGACGGCTGCTTATTGCTGGATGCAAGTGTCCTGCGGGGTCAAGGAAGGGCATGGGCATTCCCTGGCGACTCAGGGCACCGGGCCCTTAGAGAGTTCCATGGAAAATCCCCCGCCCAGGGCCCCGGTATCCAAGTCTGTCCTTAGCACACTGTCTGTGCGGGGCTGAGAGTGCTGCTGGGCAGTGTGGCCTAGGAGAAATCGAGCGGTCCTCTGAGTGGCAGGGAGGGCTTCTGTTTCCACTGACAGGTGCGCAGGGACCCTGTGAAACTGCTGTGACCTCTCAAGGGCGGGTCAACTGACCCCTCCAGGGTGGGACAGGTGACCTCCCAAGGGTGGGTCACGGGACCTCGCAAGGGTGGGTCATGTGACCCCAAAAGGGTGGGTCACGAAACCCCTCAAGGGTGGGTCACGTGACCCCTCAGGGGTGGGTCACGTGACCCCTCAGCGGTGCGTCATGAGAGCCCACCAGGGGTGGGTCACGTGACCCCTCAGGGGTGCGTCACGAGACCCCACGGGGGTGGGTCACGTGACCCCTCCGGTGTGGGTCACGTGACCCCTCGGGGGTGGGTCACGTGACCCCTCAAGGGTGGGTCAGGAGACACCTCAAGGGTGGGTCCCGTGACCCGAGGGAGGCCTGTTGTGGGGAGCCTGAGTGCGCACGGGCGGCCCACGTATAGGCCCGAAAGGAGCCAGCCGCGGCTCGGAGAAAAGCCATCTCCTGGGGGCCTCCCCATGTTCCTCCACTCCTCAAGGAGGACCCCTTTACGGATGGAAGAAAAGTGGGATCTTCGCAGTGGTGGGTTCGGGCCAGAGGGGTCTGCGGGTTTGCCTGCACGAACGCCAGGTGCTCGCACAACGGGCCCAGGTGTTTGAGCCCCGTGGAGGCAGAGGGCTGCTTATTGCTGGATGATAGTGTCCTGCAGGGTTAAGGGATGGCGTGGGCACTCCCAGGGCGACAGAGGGCACCTGGCCTTTAGAGAGTTCCCTGGAAAATTCCCCGCCCAGGCCCCTGGTCCACAAGTCTATCCTGCGCACAGTGTCTGTGCGAGGCTGGGAGTGCTTCTGGGCAGTGTTCCCCAGCGGAAATCGCGTGGTCCTTTAGGTGGCAGGGAGGGCTCCTGTGTCCACAGACAGGTGCCCAGGGACCCTGTGGAACTGCTGTGACCTCTAAAGGGCGGGTCAGGTGAGCCGAGGAAGGCGTGTGCTTGGGAGCCTGAGTGCGCATGCGCGGCCCACGTATAGGCCTGAAAGGAGCCAGCCGCGGCTCGGAGAAAAGCCATCTCCTGGGGGCCTCCCCATGTTCCTCCACTCCCCAGGGAGGGCCCCTTTACGGATGGAAGAAAAGGGGGATCTTCGCAGTGGTGGGTTCCGGCCAGAGGGGTCTGCGGTTTGTCTCCACGTACGCCAGGTGCCCGCACACCGGGCCCAGGTGTTTGAGCCCCGTGGAGGCAGACGGCTGCTTATTGCTGGATGCAAGTGTCCTGCGGGGTCAAGGAAGGGCATGGGCATTCCCTGGCGACTCAGGGCACCGGGCCCTTAGAGAGTTCCATGGAAAATCCCCCGCCCAGGGCCCCGGTATCCAAGTCTGTCCTTAGCACACTGTCTGTGCGGGGCTGAGAGTGCTGCTGGGCAGTGTGGCCTAGGAGAAATCGAGCGGTCCTCTGAGTGGCAGGGAGGGCTTCTGTTTCCACTGACAGGTGCGCAGGGACCCTGTGAAACTGCTGTGACCTCTCAAGGGCGGGTCACCTGACCCCTCCAGGGTGGGACAGGTGACCTCCCAAGGGTGGGTCACGAGACCGCGCAAGGGTGGGTCATGTGACCCCAAAAGGGTGGGTCACGAAACCCCTCAAGGGTGGGTCACGTGACCCCTCAGGGGTGGGTCACGTGACCCCTCAGGGGTGCGTCACGAGAGCCCCCCAGGGGTGGGTCACGTGACCCCTCAGGGGTGCGTCACGAGTCCCCACAGGGGTGGGTCACGTGACCCCTCCGGTATGGGTCACGTGACCCCTCGGGGGTGGTTCACGTGACCCCTCAAGGGTGGGTCAGGAGACACCTCAAGTGTGGGTCCCGTGACCCGAGGGAGGCCTGTTGTGGGGAGCCTGAGTGCGCACGCGCGGCCCACGTATAGGCCCGAAAGGAGCGAGCCGCGGATCGGAGAAAAGCCATCTCCTGGGGGCCTCCCCATGTTCCTCCACTCCTCAAGGAGGACCCCTTTACAGATGGAAGAAAAGGGGGATCTTCGCAGTGGTGGGTTCCGGCCAGAGGGGTCTGGGGGTTTGCCTCCACGTACGCCAGGTGCCCGCACACCGGGCCCAGGTGTTTGAGCCCCGAGGAGGCAGACGGCTGCTTATTGCTGGATGCAAGTGTCCTGCGGGGTCAAGGAAGGGCATGGGCACTCCCGGGCGACACAGGGCACCGGGCCCTTAGAGAGTTCCATGGAAAATCCCCCGCCCAGGGCCCCGGTATCCAAGTCTGTCCTTAGCACACTGTCTGTGCGGGGCTGAGAGTGCTGCTGGGCAGTGTGGCCTAGGGGAAATCGCGCGGTCCTCTAAGTGGCAGGGAGGGCTCCTGTTTCCACTGACAGGTGCGCAGGGACCCTGTGAAACTGCTGTGACCTCTCAAGGGCGGGTCACCTGACCCCTCCAGGGTGGGACAGGTGACCTCCGAAGGGTGGGCCACGAGACCCCGCAAGGGTGGGTCACGTGACCCCAAAAGGGTGGGTCACGAAACCCCTCAAGGGTGGGTCAAGTGACCCCTCAGGGGTGGGTCACGAGACCCCCCAGGGGTGGGTCACGTGACCCCTCAGTGGTGCGTCACGAGAGCCCCCCAGGGGTGGGTCACGTGACCCCTCAGGGGTGCGTCACGAGACCCCATGGAGGTGGGTCACGTGACCCCTCCGGTGTGGTCACGTGACCCCTCGGGGGTGGGTCACGTGACCCCTCAAGGGTGGGTCAGGAGACACCTCAAGGGTGGGTCCCGTGACCCGAGGGAGGCCTGTTGTGGGGAGCCTGAGTGCGCATGCGCGGCCCACGTATAGGCCGGAAAGGAGCCAGCCTCGGCTCCGAGAAAAGCCATCTCCTGGGGGCCTCCCCATGTTCCTCCACTCCTCAAGGAGGACCCCTTTACGGATGGAAGAAAAGTGGGATCTTCGCAGTGGTGGGTTCGGGCCAGAGGGGTCTGCGGGTTTGCCTGCACGAACGCCAGGTGCGCGCACAACGGGCCCAGGTGTTTGAGCCCCGTGGAGGCAGAGGGCTGCTTATTGCTGGATGATAGTGTCCTGCAGGGTTAAGTGATGGCGTGGGCACTCCCAGGGCGACAGAGGGCACCTGGCCTTTAGAGAGTTCCCTGGAAAATTCCCCGCCCATGCCCCTGGTCCACAAGTCTATCCTGCGCACAGTGTCTGTGCGAGGCTGGGAGTGCTTCTGGGCAGTGTTCCCCAGCGGAAATCGCGTGGTCCTTTAGGTGGCAGGGAGGGCTCCTGTGTCCACGGACAGGTGCCCAGGGACCCTGTGGAACTGCTGTGACCTCTAAAGGGCGGGTCAGGTGAGCCGAGGAAGGCGTGTGCTTGGGAGCCTGAGTGCGCATGCGCGGCCCACGTATAGGCCCGAGGGAGCCAGCCGCGGCTCGGAGAAAAGCCATCTCCTGGGGGCCTCCCCATGTTCCTCCACTCCCCAGGGAGGGCCTCTTTACGGATGGAAGAAACGGGGATCTTCGCAGTGGTGGGTTCCGGCCAGAGGGGTCTGGGGGTTTGCCTCCACGTACGCCAGGTGCCCGCACACCGGGTCCAGGTGTTTGAGCCCCGTGGAGGCAGACGGCTGCTTATTGCTGGATGCAAGTGTCCTGCGGTGTCAAGGAAGGGCATGGGCACTCCCGGGCGACACAGGGAACCGGGCCCTTAGAGAGTTCCATGGAAAATCCCCCGCCCAGGGCCCCGGTATCCAAGTCAGTCCTTAGCACACTGTCTGTGCGGGGCTGAGAGTGCTGCTGGGCAGTGTGGCCTAGGGGAAATCGCGCGGTCCACTGAGTGGCAGGGAGGGCTTCTGTTTCCACTGACAGGTGTGCAGGGACCCTGTGAAACTGCTGTGACCTCTCAAGGGCGGGTCACCTGACCCCTCCAGGGTGGGACAGGTGACCTCCCAAGGGTGGGCCACGAGACCCCGCAAGGGTGGGTCACGTGACCCCAAAAGGGTGGGTCACGAAACCCCTCAAGGGTGGGTCACGTGAACCCTCAGGGGTGGGTCACGTGACCCCGCAGGTGTGGGTCAAGAGACCCCCCAGGGGTGGGTCACGTGACCCCTCAGGGGTGCGTCACGAGAGCCCCCCAGGGGTGGGTCACGTGACCCCTCAGGGGTGGGTCACGAGACCCCACAGGGGTGGGTCACGTGACCCCGCAGGTGTGGGTCACGTGACCCCTCAGGGGTGGGTCACGAGACCCCACAGGGGTGGGTCACGTGACCCCTCAGGGGTGCGTCACGAGACCCCACAGGGGTGGGTCACGTGACCCCTCGGGGGTGGGTCACGTGACCCCTCAAGGGTGGGTCAGGAGACACCTCAAGGGTGGGTCCCGTGACCCGAGGGAGGCCTGTTGTGGGGAGCCTGAGTGCGCACGCGCGGCCCACGTATAAGCCCGAAAGGAGCCAGCCGCGGCTCGGAGAAAAGCCATCTCCTGGGGGCCTCCCCATGTTCCTCCACTCCTCAAGGAGGACCCCTTTACGGATGGAAGAAAAGTGGGATCTTCGCAGTGGTGGGTTCGGGCCAGAGGGGTCTGCGGGTTTGCCTGCACGAACGCCAGGTGCTCGCACAACGGGCCCAGGTGTTTGAGCCCCGTGGAGGCAAAGGGCTATTTATTGCTGAATGATAGTGTCCTGCAGGTTTAAGGGATGGCGTGGGCACTCCCAGGGCGACAGAGGGCACCTGGCCTTTAGAGAGTTCCCTGGAAAATTCCCCGCCCAGGCCCCTGGTCCACAAGTCTATCCTGCGCACAGTGTCTGTGCGAGGCTGGGAGTGCTTCTGGGCAGTGTTCCCCAGCGGAAATCGCGTGGTCCTTTAGGTGGCAGGGAGGGCTCCTGTGTCCACGGACAGGTGCCCAGGGACCCTGTGGAACTGCTGTGACCTCTAAAGGGCGGGTCAGGTGAGCCGAGGAAGGCGTGTGCTTGGGAGCCTGAGTGCGCATGCGCAGCCCACGTATAGGCCTGAAAGGAGCCAGCCGCGGCTCGGAGAAAAGCCATCTCTTGGGGGCCTCCCCATGTTCCTCCACTCCCCAGGGAGGGCCCCTTTACGGATGGAAGAAAAGGGGGATCTTCGCAGTGGTGGGTTCCGGCCAGAGGGGTCTGGGGTTTTGTCTCCACGTACCCTAGGTGCCCGCACACCGGGCCCAGGTGTTTGAGCCCAGTGGAGGCAGACGGCTGCTTATTGCTGGATGCAAGTGTCCTGCGGGGTCAAGGAAGGGCATGAGCACTCCCGGGCGACACAGGGCACCGGTCCCTTAGAGAGTTCCATGGAAAATCCTCCGCCCAGGGCTCCGGTATCCAAGTCTGTCCTTAGCACACTGTCTGTGCGGGGCTGAGAGTGCTGCTGGGCAGTGTGGCCTAGGGGAAATCGCGCGGTCCTCTGAGTGGCAGGGAGGGCTTCTGTTTCCACTGACAGGTGCGCAGGGACCCTGTGAAACTGCTGTGACCTCTCAAGGGCGGGTCACCTGACCCCTCCAGGGTGGGACAGGTGACCTCCCAAGGGTGGGCCACGAGACCCCGCAAGGTTGGGTCACGTGACCCCAAAAGGGTGGATCACGAAACCCCTCAAGGGTGGGTCACGTGAACCCTCAGGGGTGGGTCACGTGACCCCGCAGGTGTGGGTCACGTGACCCCTCAGGGGTGGGTCACCAGACCCCCCAGGGGTGGGTCACGTGACCCCTCAGGGGTGCGTCACGAGACCCCACAGGGGTGGGTCACGTGACCCCTCCGGTGTGGGTCACGTGACCCCTCGGGGGTGCGTCACGTGACCCCTCAAGGGTGGGTCAGGAGACACCTCAAGGGTGGGTCCCGTGACCCGAGGGAGGCCTGTTGTGGGGAGCCTGAGTGCGCATGCGCGGCCCACGTATAGGCCCGAAAGGAGCCAGCCGTGGCTCCGAGAAACGCCATCTCCTGGGGGCCTCCCCATGTTCCTCCACTCCTCAAGGAGGACCCCTTTACGGATGGAAGAAAAGTGGGATCTTCGCAGTGGTGGGTTCGGGCCAGAGGGGTCTGCGGGTTTGCCTGCACGAACGCCAGGTGCTCGCACAACGGGCCCAGGTGTTTGAGCCCCGTGGAGGCAGAGGGCTGCTTATTGCTGGATGATAGTGTCCTGCAGGGTTAAGGGATGGCGTGAGCACTCCCAGGGCGACAGAGGGCTCCTGGCCTTTAGAGAGTTCCCTGGAAAATTCCCCGCCCAGGCCCCGGGTCCACAAGTCTATCCTGCGCACAGTGTCTGTGCGAGGCTGGGAGTGCTTCTGGGGAGTGTTCCCCAGCGGAAATCGCGTGGTCCTTTAGGTGGCAGGGAGGGCTCCTGTGTCCACGGACAGGTGCCCAGGGACCCTGTGGAACTGCTGTGACCTCTAAAGGGTGAGTCAGGTGAGCCGAGGAAGGCGTGTGCTTGAGAGCCTGAGTGCGCATGCGCGGCCCACGTATAGGCCCGAGGGAGCCAGCCGCGGCTCGGAGAAAAGCCATCTCCTGGGGGCCTCCCCATGTTCCTCCACTCCTCAAGGAGGACCACTTTACGGATGGAAGAAAAGTGGGATCTTCGCAGTGGTGGGTTCGGGCCAGAGGGGTCTGCGGGTTTGCCTGCACGAACGCCAGGTGCTCGCACAACGGGCCCAGGTGTTTGAGCCCCGTGGAGGCAGAGGGCTGCTTATTGCTGGATGATAGTGTCCTGCAGGGTTAAGGGATGGCGTGAGCACTCCCAGGGCGACAGAGGGCTCCTGGCCTTTAGAGAGTTCCCTGGAAAATTCCCCGCCCAGGCCCCTGGTCCACAAGTCTATCCTGCGCACAGTGTCTGTGCGAGGCTGGGAGTGCTTCTGGGGAGTGTTCCCCAGCGGAAATCGCGTGGTCCTTTAGGTGGCAGGGAGGGCTCCTGTGTCCACGGACAGGTGCCCAGGGACCCTGTGGAACTGCTGTGACCTCTAAAGGGTGAGTCAGGTGAGCCGAGGAAGGCGTGTGCTTGGGAGCCTGAGTGCGCATGCGCGGCCCACGTATAGGCCCGAGGGAGCCAGCCGCGGCTCGGAGAAAAGCCATCTCCTGGGGGCCTCCCCATGTTCCTCCACTCCTCAAGGAGGACCCCTTTACGGATGGAAGAAAAGTGGGATCTTCGCAGTGGTGGGTTCGGGCCAGAGGGGTCTGCGGGTTTGCCTGCACGAACGCCAGGTGCTCGCACAACGGGCCCAGGTGTTTGAGCCCCGTGGAGGCAAAGGGCTATTTATTGCTGAATGATAGTGTCCTGCAGGGTTAAGGGATGGCGTGGGCACTCCCAGGGCGACAGAGGGCACCTGGCCTTTAGAGAGTTCCCTGGAAAATTCCCCGCCCAGGCCCCTGGTCCACAAGTCTATCCTGCGCACAGTGTCTGTGCGAGGCTGGGAGTGCTTCTGGGCAGTGTTCCCCAGCGGAAATCGCGTGGTCCTTTAGGTGGCAGGGAGGGCTCCTGTGTCCACGGACAGGTGCCCAGGGACCCTGTGGAACTGCTGTGACCTCTAAAGGGCGGGTCAGGTGAGCCGAGGAAGGCGTGTGCTTGGGAGCCTGAGTGCGCATGCGCGGCCCACATATAGGCCTGAAAGGAGCCAGCCGCGGCTCGGAGAAAAGCCATCTCCTGGGGGCCTCCCCATGTTCCTCCACTCCCCAGGGAGGGTCCCTTTACGGATGGAAGAAAAGGGGGATCTTCGCAGTGGTGGGTTCCGGCCAGAGGGGTCTGGGGTTTTGTCTCCACGTACCCTAGGTGCCCGCACACCGGGCCCAGGTGTTTGAGCCCAGTGGAGGCAGACGGCTGCTTATTGCTGGATGCAAGTGTCCTGCGGGGTCAAGGAAGGGCATGGGCACTCCCGGGCGACACAGGGCACCGGGCCCTTAGAGAGTTCCATGGAAAATCCTCCGCCCAGGGCCCCGGTATCCAAGTCTGTCCTTAGCACACTGTCTGTGCGGGGCTGAGAGTGCTGCTGGGCAGTGTGGCCTAGGGGAAATCGCTCGGTCCTCTGAGTGGCAGGGAGGGCTTCTGTTTCCACTGACAGGTGCGCAGGGACCCTGTGAAACTGCTGTGACCTCTCAAGGGCGGGTCACCTGACCCCTCCAGGGTGGGACAGGTGACCTCCCAAGGGTGGGCCACGAGACCCCGCAAGGGTGGGTCACGTGACCCCAAAAGGGTGGATCACGAAACCCCTCAAGGGTGGGTCACGTGACCCCTCAGGGGTGGGTCACCAGACCCCCCAGGGGTGGGTCACGTGACCCCTCAGGGGTGCGTCACGAGACCCCACAGGGGTGGGTCACGTGACCCCTCCGGTGTGGGTCACGTGACCCCTCGGGGATGCGTCACGTGACCCCTCAAGGGTGGGTCAGGAGACACCTCAAGGGTGGGTCCCGTGACACGAGGGAGGCCTGTTGTGGGGAGCCTGAGTGCGCACGCGCGGCCCACGTATAGGCCCGAAAGGAGCCAGCCTCGGCTCCGAGAAACGCCATCTCCTGGGGGCCTCCCCATGTTCCTCCACTCCTCAAGGAGGACCACTTTACGGATGGAAGAAAAGTGGGATCTTCGCAGTGGTGGGTTCGGGCCAGAGGGGTCTGCGGGTTTGCCTGCACGAACGCCAGGTGCTCGCACAACGGGCCCAGGTGTTTGAGCCCCGTGGAGGCAGAGGGCTGCTTATTGCTGGATGATAGTGTCCTGCAGGGTTAAGGGATGGCGTGAGCACTCCCAGGGCGACAGAGAGCACCTGGCCTTTAGAGAGTTCCCTGGAAAATTCCCCGCCCAGGCCCCTGGTCCACAAGTCTATCCTGCGCACAGTGTCTGTGCGAGGCTGGGAGTGCTTCTGGGGAGTGTTCCCCAGCGGAAATCGCGTGGTCCTTTAGGTGGCAGGGAGGGCTCCTGTGTCCACGGACAGGTGCCCAGGGACCCTGTGGAACTGCTGTGACCTCTAAAGGGTGAGTCAGGTGAGCCGAGGAAGGGGTGTGCTTGGGAGCCTGAGTTCGCATGCGCGGCCCACGTATAGGCCCGAGGGAGCCAGCCGCGGCTCGGAGAAAAGCCATCTCCTGGGGGCCTCCCCATGTTCCTCCACTCCCCAGGGAGGGCCTCTTTACGGATGGAAGAAACGGGGATCTTCGCAGTGGTGGGTTCCGGCCAGAGGGGTCTGGGGGTTTGCCTCCACGTACGCCAGGTGCCCGCACACCGGGTCCAGGTGTTTGAGCCCCGTGGAGGCAGACGGCTGCTTATTGCTGGATGCAAGTGTCCTGCGGGGTCAAGGAAGGGCATGGGCACTCCCGGGCGACACAGGGCACCGGGCCCTTAGAGAGTTCCATGGAAAATCCCCCGCCCAGGGCCCCGGTATCCAAGTCAGTCCTTAGCACACTGTCTGTGCGGGGCTGAGAGTGCTGCTGGGCAGTGTGGCCTAGGGGAAATCGCGCGGTCCTCTGAGTGGCAGGGAGGGCTTCTGTTTCCACTGACAGGTGCGCAGGGACCCTGTGAAACTGCTGTGACCTCTCAAGGGCGGGTCACCTGACCCCTCCAGGGTGGGACAGGTGACCTCCCAAGGGTGGGCCACGAGACCCCGCAAGGGTGGGTCACGTGACCCCAAAAGGGTGGGTCACGAAACCCCTCAAGGGTGGGTCACGTGAACCCTCAGGGGTGGGTCACGTGACCCCGCAGGTGTGGGTCAAGAGACCCCCCAGGGGTGGGTCACGTGACCCCTCAGGGGTGCGTCACGAGAGCCCCCCAGGGGTGGGTCACGTGACCCCTCAGGGGTGGGTCACGAGACCCCACAGGGGTGGGTCACGTGACCCCGCAGGTGTGGGTCACGTGACCCCTCAGGGGTGGGTCACGAGACCCCACAGGGGTGGGTCACGTGACCCCTCGGGGGTGGGTCACGTGACCCCTCAAGGGTGGGTCAGGAGACACCTCAAGGGTGGGTCCCGTGACCCGAGGGAGGCCTGTTGTGGGGAGCCTGAGTGCGCACGCGCGGCCCACGTATAGGCCCGAAAGGAGCCAGCCGCGGCTCGGAGAAAAGCCATCTCCTGGGGGCCTCCCCATGTTCCTCCACTCCTCAAGGAGGACCCCTTTACGGATGGAAGAAAAGTGGGATCTTCGCAGTGGTGGGTTCGGGCCAGAGGGGTCTGCGGGTTTGCCTGCACGAACGCCAGGTGCTCGCACAACGGGCCCAGGTGTTTGAGCCCCGTGGAGGCAGAGGGCTATTTATTGCTGAATGATAGTGTCCTGCAGGGTTAAGGGATGGCGTGGGCACTCCCAGGGCGACAGAGGGCACCTGGCCTTTAGAGAGTTCCCTGGAAAATTCCCCGCCCAGGCCCCTGGTCCACAAGTCTATCCTGCGCACAGTGTCTGTGCGAGGCTGGGAGTGCTTCTGGGCAGTGTTCCCCAGCGGAAATCGCGTGGTCCTTTAGGTGGCAGGGAGGGCTCCTGTGTCCACGGACAGGTGCCCAGGGACCCTGTGGAACTGCTGTGACCTCTAAAGGGCGGGTCAGGTGAGCCGAGGAAGGCGTGTGCTTGGGAGCCTGAGTGCGCATGCGCGGCCCACGTATAGGCCTGAAAGGAGCCAGCCGCGGCTCGGAGAAAAGCCATCTCCTGGGGGCCTCCCCATGTTCCTCCACTCCCCAGGGAGGGCCCCTTTACGGATGGAAGAAAAGGGGGATCTTCGCAGTGGTGGGTTCCGGCCAGAGGGGTCTGGGGTTTTGTCTCCACGTACCCTAGGTGCCCGCACCCCGGGCCCAGGTGTTTGAGCCCAGTGGAGGCAGACGGCTGCTTATTGCTGGATGCAAGTGTCCTGCGGGGTCAAGGAAGGGCATGGGCACTCCCGGGCGACACAGGGCACCGGGCCCTTAGAGAGTTCCATGGAAAATCCTCCGCCCAGGGCCCCGGTATCCAAGTCTGTCCTTAGCACACTGTCTGTGCGGGGCTGAGAGTGCTGCTGGGCAGTGTGGCCTAGGGGAAATCGCGCGGTCCTCTGAGTGGCAGGGAGGGCTTCTGTTTCCACTGACAGGTGCGCAGGGACCCTGTGAAACTGCTGTGACCTCTCAAGGGCGGGTCACCTGACCCCTCCAGGGTGGGTCAGGTGACCTCCCAAGGGTGGGCCACGAGACCCCGCAAGGGTGGGTCACGTGACCCCAAAAGGGTGGATCACGAAACCCCTCAAGGGTGGGTCACGTGACCCCTCAGGGGTGGGTCACGTGACCCCGCAGGTGTGGGTCACGTGACCCCTCAGGGGTGGGTCACCAGACCCCCCAGGGGTGGGTCACGTGACCCCTCAGGGGTGCGTCACGAGACCCCACAGGGGTGGGTCACGTGACCCCTCCGGTGTGGGTCACGTGACCCCTCGGGGGTGCGTCACGTGACCCCTCAAGGGTGGGTCAGGAGACACCTCAAGGGTGGGTCCCGTGACCCGAGGGAGGCCTGTTGTGGGGAGCCGGAGTGCGCATGCGCGGCCCACGTATAGGCCCGAAAGGAGCCAGCCGTGGCTCCGAGAAACGCCATCTCCTGGGGGCCTCCCCATGTTCCTCCACTCCTCAAGGAGGACCCCTTTACGGATGGAAGAAAAGTGGGATCTTCGCAGTGGTGGGTTCGGGCCAGAGGGGTCTGCGGGTTTGCCTGCACGAACGCCAGGTGCTCGCACAACGGGCCCAGGTGTTTGAGCCCCGTGGAGGCAGAGGGCTGCTTATTGCTGGATGATAGTGTCCTGCAGGGTTAAGGGATGGCGTGAGCACTCCCAGGGCGACAGAGGGCACCTGGCCTTTAGAGAGTTCCCTGGAAAATTCCCCGCCCAGGCCCCTGGTCCACAAGTCTATCCTGCGCACAGTGTCTGTGCGAGGCTGGGAGTGCTTCTGGGGAGTGTTCCCCAGCGGAAATCGCGTGGTCCTTTAGGTGGCAGGGAGGGCTCCTGTGTCCACGGACAGGTGCCCAGGGACCCTGTGGAACTGCTGTGACCTCTAAAGGGTGAGTCAGGTGAGCCGAGGAAGGCGTGTGCTTGGGAGCCTGAGTTCACATGCGCGGCCCACGTATAGGCCCGAGGGAGCCAGCCGCGGCTCGGAGAAAAGCCATCTCCTGGGGGCCTCCCCATGTTCCTCCACTCCTCAAGGAGGACCCCTTTAAAGATGGAAGAAAAGTGGGATCTTCGCAGTGGTGGGTTCGGGCCAGAGGGGTCTGCGGGTTTGCCTGCACGAACGCCAGGTGCTCGCACAACGGGCCCAGGTGTTTGAGCCCCGTGGAGGCAGAGGGCTGCTTATTGCTGGATGATAGTGTCCTGCAGGGTTAAGGGATGGCGTGGGCACTCCCAGGGCGACAGAGGGCACCTGGCCTTTAGAGAGTTCCCTGGAAAATTCCCCGCCCAGGCCCCTGGTCCACAAGTCTATCCTGCGCACAGTGTCTGTGCGAGGCTGGGAGTGCTTCTGGGCAGTGTTCCCCAGCGGAAATCGCGTGGTCCTTTAGGTGGCAGGGAGGGCTCCTGTGTCCACGGACAGGTGCCCAGGGACCCTGTGGAACTGCTGTGACCTCTAAAGGGCGGGTCAGGTGAGCCGAGGAAGGCGTGTGCTTGGGAGCCTGAGTGCGCATGCGCGGCCCACGTATAGGCCTGAAAGGAGCCAGCCGCGGCTCGGAGAAAAGCCATCTCTTGGGGGCCTCCCCATGTTCCTCCACTCCCCAGGGAGGGCCCCTTTACGGATGGAAGAAAAGGGGGATCTTCGCAGTGGTGGGTTCCGGCCAGAGGGGTCTGGGGTTTTGTCTCCACGTACCCTAGGTGCCCGCACACCGGGCCCAGGTGTTTGAGCCCCGTGGAGGCAGACGGCTGCTTATTGCTGGATGCAAGTGTCGTGCGGGGTCAAGGAAGGGCATGGGCACTCCCGGGCGACACAGGGCACCGGTCCCTTAGAGAGTTCCATGGAAAATCCTCCGCCCAGGGCTCCGGTATCCAAGTCTGTCCTTAGCACACTGTCTGTGCGGGGCTGAGAGTGCTGCTGGGCAGTGTGGCCTAGGGGAAATCGCGCGGTCCTCTGAGTGGCAGGGAGGGCTTCTGTTTCCACTGACAGGTGCGCAGGGACCCTGTGAAACTGCTGTGACCTCTCAAGGGCGGGTCACCTGACCCCTCCAGGGTGGGACAGGTGACCTCCCAAGGGTGGGCCACGAGACCCCGCAAGGGTGGGTCACGTGACCCCAAAAGGGTGGATCACGAAACCCCTCAAGGGTGGGTCACGTGAACCCTCAGGGGTGGGTCACGTGACCCCGCAGGTGTGGGTCACGTGACCCCTCAGGGGTGGGTCACCAGACCCCCCAGGGGTGGGTCACGTGACCCCTCAGGGGTGCGTCACGAGACCCCACAGGGGTGGGTCACGTGACCCCTCCGGTGTGGGTCACGTGACCCCTCGGGGGTGCGTCACGTGACCCCTCAAGGGTGGGTCAGGAGACACCTCAAGGGTGGGTCCCGTGACCCGAGGGAGGCCTGTTGTGGGGAGCCGGAGTGCGCATGCGCGGCCCACGTATAGGCCCGAAAGGAGCCAGCCGTGGCTCCGAGAAACGCCATCTCCTGGGGGCCTCCCCATGTTCCTCCACTCCTCAAGGAGGACCCCTTT
Organism: Desmodus rotundus; assembly: GCF_022682495.2. NCBI lineage: Eukaryota > Metazoa > Chordata > Mammalia > Chiroptera > Phyllostomidae > Desmodus > Desmodus rotundus. The sequence goes on along the minus strand of NW_026527370.1, from coordinate 17,276 downwards.
ACGGATGGAAGAAAAGTGGGATCTTCGCAGTGGTGGGTTCGGGCCAGAGGGGTCTGCGGGTTTGCCTGCACGAACGCCAGGTGCTCGCACAACGGGCCCAGGTGTTTGAGCCCCGTGGAGGCAGAGGGCTGCTTATTGCTGGATGATAGTGTCCTGCAGGGTTAAGGGATGGCGTGAGCACTCCCAGGGCGACAGAGGGCTCCTGGCCTTTAGAGAGTTCCCTGGAAAATTCCCCGCCCAGGCCCCGGGTCCACAAGTCTATCCTGCGCACAGTGTCTGTGCGAGGCTGGGAGTGCTTCTGGGGAGTGTTCCCCAGCGGAAATCGCGTGGTCCTTTAGGTGGCAGGGAGGGCTCCTGTGTCCACGGACAGGTGCCCAGGGACCCTGTGGAACTGCTGTGACCTCTAAAGGGTGAGTCAGGTGAGCCGAGGAAGGCGTGTGCTTGGGAGCCTGAGTGCGCATGCGCGGCCCACGTATAGGCCCGAGGGAGCCAGCCGCGGCTCGGAGAAAAGCCATCTCCTGGGGGCCTCCCCATGTTCCTCCACTCCTCAAGGAGGACCCCTTTACGGATGGAAGAAAAGTGGGATCTTCGCAGTGGTGGGTTCGGGCCAGAGGGGTCTGCGGGTTTGCCTGCACGAACGCCAGGTGCTCGCACAACGGGCCCAGGTGTTTGAGCCCCGTGGAGGCAAAGGGCTATTTATTGCTGAATGATAGTGTCCTGCAGGGTTAAGGGATGGCGTGGGCACTCCCAGGGCGACAGAGGGCACCTGGCCTTTAGAGAGTTCCCTGGAAAATTCCCCGCCCAGGCCCCTGGTCCACAAGTCTATCCTGCGCACAGTGTCTGTGCGAGGCTGGGAGTGCTTCTGGGCAGTGTTCCCCAGCGGAAATCGCGTGGTCCTTTAGGTGGCAGGGAGGGCTCCTGTGTCCACGGACAGGTGCCCAGGGACCCTGTGGAACTGCTGTGACCTCTAAAGGGCGGGTCAGGTGAGCCGAGGAAGGCGTGTGCTTGGGAGCCTGAGTGCGCATGCGCGGCCCACATATAGGCCTGAAAGGAGCCAGCCGCGGCTCGGAGAAAAGCCATCTCCTGGGGGCCTCCCCATGTTCCTCCACTCCCCAGGGAGGGTCCCTTTACGGATGGAAGAAAAGGGGGATCTTCGCAGTGGTGGGTTCCGGCCAGAGGGGTCTGGGGTTTTGTCTCCACGTACCCTAGGTGCCCGCACACCGGGCCCAGGTGTTTGAGCCCAGTGGAGGCAGACGGCTGCTTATTGCTGGATGCAAGTGTCCTGCGGGGTCAAGGAAGGGCATGGGCACTCCCGGGCGACACAGGGCACCGGGCCCTTAGAGAGTTCCATGGAAAATCCTCCGCCCAGGGCCCCGGTATCCAAGTCTGTCCTTAGCACACTGTCTGTGCGGGGCTGAGAGTGCTGCTGGGCAGTGTGGCCTAGGGGAAATCGCGCGGTCCTCTGAGTGGCAGGGAGGGCTTCTGTTTCCACTGACAGGTGCGCAGGGACCCTGTGAAACTGCTGTGACCTCTCAAGGGCGGGTCACCTGACCCCTCCAGGGTGGGACAGGTGACCTCCCAAGGGTGGGCCACGAGACCCCGCAAGGGTGGGTCACGTGACCCCAAAAGGTTGGATCACGAAACCCCTCAAGGGTGGGTCACGTGACCCCTCAGGGGTGGGTCACGTGACCCCGCAGGTGTGGGTCACGTGACCCCTCAGGGGTGGGTCACCAGACCCCCCAGGGGTGGGTCACGTGACCCCTCAGGGGTGCGTCACGAGACCCCACAGGGGTGGGTCACGTGACCCCTCCGGTGTGGGTCACGTGACCCCTCGGGGGTGCGTCACGTGACCCCTCAAGGGTGGGTCAGGAGACACCTCAAGGGTGGGTCCCGTGACCCGAGGGAGGCCTGTTGTGGGGAGCCTGAGTGCGCATGCGCGGCCCACGTATAGGCCCGAAAGGAGCCAGCCGTGGCTCCGAGAAACGCCATCTCCTGGGGGCCTCCCCATGTTCCTCCACTCCTCAAGGAGGACCCCTTTACGGATGGAAGAAAAGTGGGATCTTCGCAGTGGTGGGTTCGGGTCAGAGGGGTCTGCGGGTTTGCCTGCACGAACGCCAGGTGCTCGCACAACGGGCCCAGGTGTTTGAGCCCCGTGGAGGCAGAGGGCTATTTATTGCTGAATGATAGTGTCCTGCAGGGTTAAGGGATGGCGTGGGCACTCCCAGGGCGACAGAGGGCACCTGGCCTTTAGAGAGTTCCCTGGAAAATTCCCCGCCCAGGCCCCTGGTCCACAAGTCTATCCTGCGCACAGTGTCTGTGCGAGGCTGGGAGTGCTTCTGGGCAGTGTTCCCCAGCGGAAATCGCGTGGTCCTTTAGGTGTCAGGGAGGGCTCCTGTGTCCACGGACAGGTGCCCAGGGACCCTGTGGAACTGCTGTGACCTCTAAAGGGCGGGTCAGGTGAGCCGAGGAAGGCGTGTGCTTGGGAGCCTGAGTGCGCATGCGCGGCCCACGTATAGGCCTGAAAGGAGTCAGCTGCGGCTCGGAGTAAAGCCATCTCCTGGGGGCCTCCCCATGTTCCTCCACTCCCCAGGGAGGGTCCCTTTACGGATGGAAGAAAAGGGGGATCTTCGCAGTGGTGGGTTCCGGCCAGAGGGGTCTGGGGTTTTGTCTCCACGTACCCTAGGTGCCCGCACACCGGGCCCAGGTGTTTGAGCCCAGTGGAGGCAGACGGCTGCTTATTGCTGGATGCAAGTGTCCTGCGGGGTCAAGGAAGGGCATGGGCACTCCCGGGCGACACAGGGCAAGGGGCCCTTAGAGAGTTCCATGGAAAATCCTCCGCCCACGGCCCCGGTATCCAAGTCTGTCCTTAGCACACTGTCTGTGCGGGGCTGAGAGTGCTGCTGGGCAGTGTGGCCTAGGGGAAATCGCTCGGTCCTCTGAGTGGCAGGGAGGGCTTCTGTTTCCACTGACAGGTGCGCAGGGACCCTGTGAAACTGCTGTGACCTCTCAAGGGCGGGTCACCTGACCCCTCCAGGGTGGGACAGGTGACCTCCCAAGGGTGGGCCACGAGACCCCGCAAGGGTGGGTCACGTGACCCCAAAAGGGTGGATCACGAAACCCCTCAAGGGTGGGTCACGTGACCCCTCAGGGGTGGGTCACCAGACCCCCCAGGGGTGGGTCACGTGACCCCTCAGGGGTGCGTCACGAGACCCCACAGGGGTGGGTCACGTGACCCCTCCGGTGTGGGTCACGTGACCCCTCGGGGGTGCGTCACGTGACCCCTCAAGGGTGGGTCAGGAGACACCTCAAGGGTGGGTCCCGTGACCCGAGGGAGGCCTGTTGTGGGGAGCCTGAGTGCGCATGCGCGGCCCACGTATAGGCCCGAAAGGAGCCAGCCGTGGCTCCGAGAAACGCCATCTCCTGGGGGCCTCCCCATGTTCCTCCACTCCTCAAGGAGGACCCCTTTACGGATGGAAGAAAAGTGGGATCTTCGCAGTGGTGGGTTCGGGCCAGAGGGGTCTGCGGGTTTGCCTGCACGAATGCCAGGTGCTCGCACAACGGGCCCAGGTGTTTGAGCCCCGTGGAGGCAGAGGGCTGCTTATTGCTGGATGATAGTGTCCTGCAGGGTTAAGGGATGGCGTGGGCACTCCCAGGGCGACAGAGGGCACCTGGCCTTTAGAGAGTTCCCTGGAAAATTCCCCGCCCAGGCCCCTGGTCCACAAGTCTATCCTGCGCACAGTGTCTGTGCGAGGCTGGGAGTGCTTCTGGGCAGTGTTCCCCAGCGGAAATCGCGTGGTCCTTTAGGTGGCAGGGAGGGCTCCTGTGTCCACGGACAGGTGCCCAGGGACCCTGTGGAACTGCTGTGACCTCTAAAGGGCGGGTCAGGTGAGCCGAGGAAGGCGTGTGCTTGGGAGCCTGAGTGCGCATGCGCGGCCCACGTATAGGCCTGAAAGGAGCCAGCCGCGGCTCGGAGAAAAGCCATCTCCTGGGGGCCTCCCCATGTTCCTCCACTCCCCAGGGAGGGCCCCTTTACGGATGGAAGAAAAGGGGGATCTTCGCAGTGGTGGGTTCCGGCCAGAGGGGTCTGCGGTTTGTCTCCACGTACGCCAGGTGCCCGCACACCGGGCCGAGGTGTTTGAGCCCCGTGGAGGCAGACGGCTGCTTATTGCTGGATGCAAGTGTCCTGCGGGGTCAAGGAAGGGCATGGGCATTCCCTGGCGACTCAGGGCACCGGGCCCTTAGAGAGTTCCATGGAAAATCCCCCGCCCAGGGCCCCGGTATCCAAGTCTGTCCTTAGCACACTGTCTGTGCGGGGCTGAGAGTGCTGCTGGGCAGTGTGGCCTAGGAGAAATCGAGCGGTCCTCTGAGTGGCAGGGAGGGCTTCTGTTTCCACTGACAGGTGCGCAGGGACCCTGTGAAACTGCTGTGACCTCTCAAGGGCGGGTCACCTGACCCCTCCAGGGTGGGACAGGTGACCTCCCAAGGGTGGGTCACGAGACCGCGCAAGGGTGGGTCATGTGACCCCAAAAGGGTGGGTCACGAAACCCCTCAAGGGTGGGTCACGTGACCCCACAGGGGTGGGTCACGTGACCCCTCAAGGGTGGGTCAGGAGACACATCAAGGGTGGGTCCCGTGACCCGAGGGAGGCCTGTTGTGGGGAGCCTGAGTGCGCACGCGCGGCCCACGTATAGGCCCGAAGGGAGCCAGCCGCGGCTCGGAGAAAAGCCATCTCCTGGGGGCCTCCCCATGTTCCTCCACTCCTCAAGGAGGACCCCTTTACGGATGGAAGAAAAGTGGGATCTTCGCAGTGGTGGGTTCGGGCCAGAGGGGTCTGCGGGTTTGCCTGCACGAACGCCAGGTGCTCGCACAACGGGCCCAGGTGTTTGAGCCCCGTGGAGGCAAAGGGCTATTTATTGCTGAATGATAGTGTCCTGCAGGGTTAAGGGATGGCGTGGGCACTCCCAGGGCGACAGAGGGCACCTGGCCTTTAGAGAGTTCCCTGGAAAATTCCCCGCCCAGGCCCCTGGTCCACAAGTCTATCCTGCGCACAGTGTCTGTGCGAGGCTGGGAGTGCTTCTGGGCAGTGTTCCCCAGCGGAAATCGCGTGGTCCTTTAGGTGGCAGGGAGGGCTCCTGTGTCCACGGACAGGTGCCCAGGGACCCTGTGGAACTGCTGTGACCTCTAAAGGGCGGGTCAGGTGAGCCGAGGAAGGCGTGTGCTTGGGAGCCTGAGTGCGCATGCCCGGCCCACGTATAGGCCTGAAAGGAGCCAGCTGCGGCTCGGAGTAAAGCCATCTCCTGGGGGCCTCCCCATGTTCCTCCACTCCCCAGGGAGGGTCCCTTTACGGATGGAAGAAAAGGGGGATCTTCGCAGTGGTGGGTTCCGGCCAGAGGGGTCTGGGGTTTTGTCTCCACGTACCCTAGGTGCCCGCACACCGGGCCCAGGTGTTTGAGCCCAGTGGAGGCAGACGGCTGCTTATTGCTGGATGCAAGTGTCCTGCGGGGTCAAGGAAGGGCATGGGCACTCCCGGGCGACACAGGGCACCGGGCCCTTAGAGAGTTCCATGGAAAATCCTCCGCCCACGGCCCCGGTATCCAAGTCTGTCCTTAGCACACTGTCTGTGCGGGGCTGAGAGTGCTGCTGGGCAGTGTGGCCTAGGGGAAATCGCTCGGTCCACTGAGTGGCAGGGAGGGCTTCTGTTTCCACTGACAGGTGCGCAGGGACCCTGTGAAACTGCTGTGACCTCTCAAGGGCGGGTCACCTGACCCCTCCAGGGTGGGACAGGTGACCTCCCAAGGGTGGGCCACGAGACCCCGCAAGGGTGGGTCACGTGACCCCAAAAGGGTGGATCACGAAACCCCTCAAGGGTGGGTCACGTGACCCCTCAGGGGTGGGTCACGTGACCCCGCAGGTGTGGGTCACGTGACCCCTCAGGGGTGGGTCACCAGACCCCCCAGGGGTGGGTCACGTGACCCCTCAGGGGTGCGTCACGAGACCCCACAGGGGTGGGTCACGTGACCCCTCCGGTGTGGGTCACGTGACCCCTCGGGGGTGCGTCACGTGACCCCTCAAGGGTGGGTCAGGAGACACCTCAAGGGTGGGTCCCGTGACCCGAGGGAGGCCTGTTGTGGGGAGCCTGAGTGCGCATGCGCGGCCCACGTATAGGCCCGAAAGGAGCCAGCCGTGGCTCCGAGAAACGCCATCTCCTGGGGGCCTCCCCATGTTCCTCCACTCCTCAAGGAGGACCCCTTTACGGATGGAAGAAAAGTGGGATCTTCGCAGTGGTGGGTTCGGGCCAGAGGGGTCTGCGGGTTTGCCTGCACGAACGCCAGGTGCTCGCACAACGGGCCCAGGTGTTTGAGCCCCGTGGAGGCAGAGGGCTGCTTATTGCTGGATGATAGTGTCCTGCAGGGTTAAGGGATGGCGTGGGCACTCCCAGGGCGACAGAGGGCACCTGGCCTTTAGAGAGTTCCCTGGAAAATTCCCCGCCCAGGCCCCTGGTCCACAAGTCTATCCTGCGCACAGTGTCTGTGCGAGGCTGGGAGTGCTTCTGGGCAGTGTTCCCCAGCGGAAATCGCGTGGTCCTTTAGGTGGCAGGGAGGGCTCCTGTGTCCACGGACAGGTGCCCAGGGACCCTGTGGAACTGCTGTGACCTCTAAAGGGCGGGTCAGGTGAGCCGAGGAAGGCGTGTGCTTGGGAGCCTGAGTGCGCATGCCCGGCCCACGTATAGGCCTGAAAGGAGCCAGCCGCGGCTCGGAGAAAAGCCATCTCCTGGGGGCCTCCCCATGTTCCTCCACTCCCCAGGGAGGGCCCCTTTACGGATGGAAGAAAAGGGGGATCTTCGCAGTGGTGGGTTCCGGCCAGAGGGGTCTGCGGTTTGTCTCCACGTACGCCAGGTGCCCGCACACCGGGCCGAGGTGTTTGAGCCCCGTGGAGGCAGACGGCTGCTTATTGCTGGATGCAAGTGTCCTGCGGGGTCAAGGAAGGGCATGGGCATTCCCTGGCGACTCAGGGCACCGGGCCCTTAGAGAGTTCCATGGAAAATCCCCCGCCCAGGGCCCCGGTATCCAAGTCTGTCCTTAGCACACTGTCTGTGCGGGGCTGAGAGTGCTGCTGGGCAGTGTGGCCTAGGAGAAATCGAGCGGTCCTCTGAGTGGCAGGGAGGGCTTCTGTTTCCACTGACAGGTGCGCAGGGACCCTGTGAAACTGCTGTGACCTCTCAAGGGCGGGTCACCTGACCCCTCCAGGGTGGGTCATGTGACCCCAAAAGGGTGGGTCACGAAACCCCTCAAGGGTGGGTCACGTGACCCCACAGGGGTGGGTCACGTGACCCCTCAGGGGTGCGTCACGAGACCCCACAGGGGTGGGTCACGTGACCCCTCAAGGGTGGGTCAGGAGACACATCAAGGGTGGGTCCCGTGACCCGAGGGAGGCCTGTTGTGGGGAGCCTGAGTGCGCACGCGCGGCCCACGTATAGGCCCGAAGGGAGCCAGCCGCGGCTCGGAGAAAAGCCATCTCCTGGGGGCCTCCCCATGTTCCTCCACTCCTCAAGGAGGACCCCTTTACGGATGGAAGAAAAGTGGGATCTTCGCAGTGGTGGGTTCGGGCCAGAGGGGTCTGCGGGTTTGCCTGCACGAACGCCAGGTGCTCGCACAACGGGCCCAGGTGTTTGAGCCCCGTGGAGGCAAAGGGCTATTTATTGCTGAATGATAGTGTCCTGCAGGGTTAAGGGATGGCGTGGGCACTCCCAGGGCGACAGAGGGCACCTGGCCTTTAGAGAGTTCCCTGGAAAATTCCCCGCCCAGGCCCCTGGTCCACAAGTCTATCCTGCGCACAGTGTCTGTGCGAGGCTGGGAGTGCTTCTGGGCAGTGTTCCCCAGCGGAAATCGCGTGGTCCTTTAGGTGGCAGGGAGGGCTCCTGTGTCCACGGACAGGTGCCCAGGGACCCTGTGGAACTGCTGTGACCTCTAAAGGGCGGGTCAGGTGAGCCGAGGAAGGCGTGTGCTTGGGAGCCTGAGTGCGCATGCGCGGCCCACGTATAGGCCTGAAAGGAGCCAGCTGCGGCTCGGAGAAAAGCCATCTCCTGGGGGCCTCCCCATGTTCCTCCACTCCCCAGGGAGGGTCCCTTTACGGATGGAAGAAAAGGGGGATCTTCGCAGTGGTGGGTTCCGGCCAGAGGGGTCTGGGGTTTTGTCTCCACGTACCCTAGGTGCCCGCACACCGGGCCCAGGTGTTTGAGCCCAGTGGAGGCAGACGGCTGCTTATTGCTGGATGCAAGTGTCCTGCGGGGTCAAGGAAGGGCATGGGCACTCCCGGGCGACACAGGGCACCGGGCCCTTAGAGAGTTCCATGGAAAATCCTCCGCCCACGGCCCCGGTATCCAAGTCTGTCCTTAGCACACTGTCTGTGCGGGGCTGAGAGTGCTGCTGGGCAGTGTGGCCTAGGGGAAATCGCTCGGTCCTCTGAGTGGCAGGGAGGGCTTCTGTTTCCACTGACAGGTGCGCAGGGACCCTGTGAAACTGCTGTGACCTCTCAAGGGCGGGTCACCTGACCCCTCCAGGGTGGGACAGGTGACCTCCCAAGGGTGGGCCACGAGACCCCGCAAGGGTGGGTCACGTGACCCCAAAAGGGTGGATCACGAAACCCCTCAAGGGTGGGTCACGTGACCCCTCAGGGGTGGGTCACGTGACCCCGCAGGTGTGGGTCACGTGACCCCTCAGGGGTGGGTCACCAGACCCCCCAGGGGTGGGTCACGTGACCCCTCAGGGGTGCGTCACGAGACCCCACAGGGGTGGGTCACGTGACCCCTCCGGTGTGGGTCACGTGACCCCTCGGGGGTGCGTCACGTGACCCCTCAAGGGTGGGTCAGGAGACACCTCAAGGGTGGGTCCCGTGACCCGAGGGAGGCCTGTTGTGGGGAGCCTGAGTGCGCATGCACGGCCCACGTATAGGCCCGAAAGGAGCCAGCCGTGGCTCCGAGAAACGCCATCTCCTGGGGGCCTCCCCATGTTCCTCCACTCCTCAAGGAGGACCCCTTTACGGATGGAAGAAAAGTGGGATCTTCGCAGTGGTGGGTTCGGGCCAGAGGGGTCTGCGGGTTTGCCTGCACGAACGCCAGGTGCTCGCACAACGGGCCCAGGTGTTTGAGCCCCGTGGAGGCAGAGGGCTGCTTATTGCTGGATGATAGTGTCCTGCAGGGTTAAGGGATGGCGTGAGCACTCCCAGGGCGACAGAGGGCACCTGGCCTTTAGAGAGTTCCCTGGAAAATTCCCCGCCCATGCCCCTGGTCCACAAGTCTATCCTGCGCACAGTGTCTGTGCGAGGCTGGGAGTGCTTCTGGGGAGTGTTCCCCAGCGGAAATCGCGTGGTCCTTTAGGTGGCAGGGAGGGCTCCTGTGTCCACGGACAGGTGCCCAGGGACCCTGTGGAACTGCTGTGACCTCTGAAGGGTGAGTCAGGTGAGCCGAGGAAGGCGTGTGCTTGGGAGCCTGAGTTCGCATGCGCGGCCCACGTATAGGCCCGAGGGAGCCAGCCGCGGCTCGGAGAAAAGCCATCTCCTGGGGGCCTCCCCATGTTCCTCCACTCCTCAAGGAGGACCCCTTTAAAGATGGAAGAAAAGTGGGATCTTCGCAGTGGTGGGTTCGGGCCAGAGGGTCTGCGGGTTTGCCTGCACGAACGCCAGGTGCTCGCACAACGGGCCCAGGTGTTTGAGCCCCGTGGAGGCAGACGGCTGCTTATTGCTGGATGCAAGTGTCCTGCGGGGTCAAGGAAGGGCATGGGCACTCCCGGGCGACACAGGGCACCGGGCCCTTAGAGAGTTCCATGGAAAATCCCCCGCCCAGGGCCCCGGTATCCAAGTCTGTCCTTAGCACACTGTCTGTGCGGGGCTGAGAGTGCTGCTGGGCAGTGTGGCCTAGGGGAAATCGCGCGGTCCTCTGAGTGGCAGGGAGGGCTTCTGTTTCCACTGACAGGTGCGCAGGGACCCTGTGAAACTGCTGTGACCTCTCAAGGGCGGGTCACCTGACCCCTCCAGGGTGGGACAGGTGACCTCCCAAGGGTGGGCCACGAGACCCCGCAAGGGTGGGTAACGTGACCCCAAAAGGGTGGATCACGAAACCCCTCAAGGGTGGGTCACGTGACCCCTCAGAGGTGGGTCACGTGACCCCGCAGGTGTGGGTCACGTGACCCCTCAGGGGTGGGTCACCAGACCCCCCAGGGGTGGGTCACGTGACCCCTCAGGGGTGCGTCACGAGAGCCCCCCAGTGGTGGGTCACGTGACCCCTCAGGGGTGCGTCACGAGACCCCCCAGGGGTGGGTCACGTGACCCCTCAGGGGTGGGTCACGAGACCCCCCAGGGGTGGGTCACGTGACCCCTCAGGGGTGCGTCACGAGAGCCCCCCAGGGGTGGGTCACGTGACCCCTCAGGGGTGGGTCACGAGACCCCACAGGGGTGGGTCACGTGACCCCGCAGGTGTGGGTCACGTGACCCCTCAGGGGTGGGTCACGAGACCCCACAGGGGTGGGTCACGTGACCCCGCAGGTGTGGGTCACGTGACCCCTCAGGGGTGGGTCACCAGACCCCCCAGGGGTGGGTCACGTGACCCCTCAGGGGTGCGTCACGAGAGCCCCCCAGTGGTGGGTCACGTGACCCCTCAGGGGTGCGTCACGAGACCCCACAGGGGTGGGTCACGTGACCCCTCAGGGGTGGGTCACGAGACCCCCCAGGGGTGGGTCACGTGACCCCTCAGGGGTGCGTCACGAGAGCCCCCCAGGGGTGGGTCACGTGACCCCTCAGGGGTGGGTCACGAGACCCCACAGGGGTGGGTCACGTGACCCCGCAGGTGTGGGTCACGTGACCCCTCAGGGGTGGGTCACGAGACCCCACAGGGGTGGGTCACGTGACCCCTCAAGGGTGCGTCACGAGACCCCACAGGGGTGGGTCACGTGGCCCCTCGGGGGTGGGTCACGTGACCCCTCAAGGGTGGGTCAGGAGACACCTCAAGGGTGGGTCCCGTGACCCGAGGGAGGCCTGTTGTGGGGAGCCTGAGTGCGCACGCGCGGCCCACGTATAGGCCCGAAAGGAGCCAGCCGCGGCCTCGGAGAAAAGCCATCTCCTGGGGGCCTCCCCATGTTCCTCCACTCCTCAAGGAGGACCCCTTTACGGATGGAAGAAAAGTGGGATCTTCGCAGTGGTGGGTTCGGGCCAGAGGGGTCTGCGGGTTTGCCTGCACGAACGCCAGGTGCTCGCACAACGGGCCCAGGTGTTTGAGCCCCGTGGAGGCAGAGGGCTGCTTATTGCTGGATGATAGTGTCCTGCAGGGTTAAGGGATGGCGTGGGCACTCCCAGGGCGACAGAGGGCACCTGGCCTTTAGAGAGTTCCCTGGAAAATTCCCCGCCCAGGCCCCTGGTCCACAAGTCTATCCTGCGCACAGTGTCTGTGCGAGGCTGGGAGTGCTTCTGGGCAGTGTTCCCCAGCGGAAATCGCGTGGTCCTTTAGGTGGCAGGGAGGGCTCCTGTGTCCACGGACAGGTGCCCAGGGACCCTGTGGAACTGCTGTGACCTCTAAAGGGCGGGTCAGGTGAGCGGAGGAAGGCGTGTGCTTGGGAGCCTGAGTGCGCATGCGCGGCCCACGTATAGGCCCGAAAGGAGCCAGCCGCGGCTCGGAGAAAAGCCATCTCCTGGGGGCCTCCCCATGTTCCTCCACTCCCCAGGGAGGGCCCCTTTACGGATGGAAGAAAAGGGGGATCTTCGCAGTGGTGGGTTCCGGCCAGAGGGGTCTGGGGTTTTGTCTCCACGTACGCCAGGTGCCCGCACACCGGGCCCAGGTGTTTGAGCCCCGTGGAGGCAGACGGCTGCTTATTGCTGGATGCAAGTGTCCTGCGGGGTCAAGGAAGGGCAAGGGCACTCCCGGGCGAAACAGGGCACCGGGCCCTTAGAGAGTTCCATGGAAAATCCCCCGCCCAGGGCCCCGGTATCCAAGTCTGTCCTTAGCACACTGTCTGTGCGGGGCTGAGAGTGCTGCTGGGCAGTGTGGCCTAGGGGAAATCGCGCGGTCCTCTGAGTGGCAGGGAGGGCTTCTGTTTCCACTGACAGGTGCGCAGGGACCCTGTGAAACTGCTGTGACCTCTCAAGGGCGGGTCACCTGACCCCTCCAGGGTGGGACAGGTGACCTCCCAAGGGTGGGCCACGAGACCCCGCAAGGGTGGGTAACGTGACCCCAAAAGGGTGGATCACGAAACCCCTCAAGGGTGGGTCACGTGACCCCTCAGGGGTGGGTCACGTGACCCCGCAGGTGTGGGTCACGTGACCCCTCAGGGGTGGGTCACCAGACCCCCCAGGGGTGGGTCACGTGACCCCTCAGGGGTGCGTCACGAGAGCCCCCCAGTGGTGGGTCACGTGACCCCTCAGGGGTGCGTCACGAGACCCCCCAGGGGTGGGTCACGTGACCCCTCAGGGGTGGGTCACGAGACCCCCCAGGGGTGGGTCACGTGACCCCTCAGGGGTGCGTCACGAGAGCCCCCCAGGGGTGGGTCACGTGACCCCTCAGGGGTGGGTCACGAGACCCCACAGGGGTGGGTCACGTGACCCCGCAGGTGTGGGTCACGTGACCCCTCAGGGGTGGGTCACGAGACCCCACAGGGGTGGGTCACGTGACCCCTCAGGGGTGCGTCACGAGACCCCACAGGGGTGGGTCACGTGACCCCTCGGGGGTGGGTCACGTGACCCCTCAAGGGTGGGTCAGGAGACACCTCAAGGGTGGGTCCCGTGACCCGAGGGAGGCCTGTTGTGGGGAGCCTGAGTGCGCACGCGCGGCCCACGTATAGGCCCGAAAGGAGCCAGCCGCGGCCTCGGAGAAACGCCATCTCCTGGGGGCCTCCCCATGTTCCTCCACTCCTCAAGGAGGACCCCTTTACGGATGGAAGAAAAGTGGGATCTTCGCAGTGGTGGGTTCGGGCCAGAGGGGTCTGCGGGTTTGCCTGCACGAACGCCAGGTGCTCGCACAACGGGCCCAGGTGTTTGAGCCCCGTGGAGGCAGAGGGCTGCTTATTGCTGGATGATAGTGTCCTGCAGGGTTAAGGGATGGCGTGGGCACTCCCAGGGCGACAGAGGGCACCTGGCCTTTAGAGAGTTCCCTGGAAAATTCCCCGCCCAGGCCCCTGGTCCACAAGTCTATCCTGCGCACAGTGTCTGTGCGAGGCTGGGAGTGCTTCTGGGCAGTGTTCCCCAGCGGAAATCGCGTGGTCCTTTAGGTGGCAGGGAGGGCTCCTGTGTCCACGGACAGGTGCCCAGGGACCCTGTGGAACTGCTGTGACCTCTAAAGGGCGGGTCAGGTGAGCGGAGGAAGGCGTGTGCTTGGGAGCCTGAGTGCGCATGCGCGGCCCACGTATAGGCCCGAGGGAGCCAGCCGCGGGTCGGAGAAAAGCCATCTCCTGGGGGCCTCCCCATGTTCCTCCACTCCCCAGGGAGGGCCCCTTTACGGATGGAAGAAAAGGGGGATCTTCGCAGTGGTGGGTTCCGGCCAGAGGGGTCTGGGGTTTTGTCTCCACGTACGCCAGGTGCCCGCACACCGGGCCCAGGTGTTTGAGCCCCGTGGAGGCAGACGGCTGCTTATTGCTGGATGCAAGTGTCCTGCGGGGTCAAGGAAGGGCATGGGCACTCCCGGGCGACACAGGGCACCGGGCCCTTAGAGAGTTCCATGGAAAATCCCCCGCCCAGGGCCCGGGTATCCAAGTCTGTCCTTAGCACACTGTCTGTGCGGGGCTGAGAGTGCTGCTGGGCAGTGTGGCCTAGGGGAAATCTCGCGGTCCTCTGAGTGGCAGGGAGGGCTTCTGTTTCCACTGACAGGTGCGCAGGGACCCTGTGAAACTGCTGTGACCTCTCAAGGGCGGGTCACCTGACCCCTCCAGGGTGGGACAGGTGACCTCCCAACGGTGGGCCACGAGACCTCGCAAGGGTGGGTCACGTGACCCCAAAAGGGTGGATCACGAAACCCCTCAAGGGTGGGTCACGTGACCCCTCAGGGGTGGGTCACGTGACCCCGCAGGTGTGGGTCACGTGACCCCTCAGGGGTGCGTCACGAGAGCCCCCCAGGGGTGGGTCACGTGACCCCTCAGGGGTGCGTCACGAGACCCCACAGGGGTGGGTCACGTGACCCCTCAGGGGTGGGTCACGTGACCCCTCAAGGGTGGGTCAGGAGACACCTCAAGGGTGGGTCCCGTGACCCGAGGGAGGCCTGTTGTGGGGAGCCTGAGTGCGCACGCGCGGCCCACGTATAGGCCCGAAAGGAGCCAGCTGCGGCTCGGAGAAAAGCCATCTCCTGCGTGACTCCCCATGTTCCTCCACTCCTCAAGGAGGACCCCTTTACGGATGGAATAAAATGGGATCTTCGCAGTGGTGGGTTCGGGCCAGAGGGGTCTGCGGGTTTGCCTGCACGAACGCCAGGTGCTCGCACAACGGGCCCAGGTGTTTGAGCCCCGTGGAGGCAGAGGGCTGCTTATTGCTGGATGATAGTGTCCTGCAGGGTTAAGGGATGGCGTGAGCACTCCCAGGGCGACAGAGGGCACCTGGCCTTTAGAGAGTTCCCTGGAAAATTCCCCGCCCAGGCCCCTGGTCCACAAGTCTATCCTGCGCACAGTGTCTGTGCGAGGCTGGGAGTGCTTCTGGGCAGTGTTCCCCAGCGGAAATCGCGTGGTCCTTTAGGTGGCAGGGAGGGCTCCTGTGTCCACGGACAGGTGCCCAGGGACCCTGTGGAACTGCTGTGACCTCTAAAGGGCGGGTCAGGTGAGCGGAGGAAGGCGTGTGCTTGGGAGCCTGAGTGCGCATGCGCGGCCCACGTATAGGCCCGAGGGAGCCAGCCGCGGGTCGGAGAAAAGCCATCTCCTGGGGGCCTCCCCATGTTCCTCCACTCCCCAGGGAGGGCCCCTTTACGGATGGAAGAAAAGGGGGATCTTCGCAGTGGTGGGTTCCGGCCAGAGGGGTCTGGGGTTTTGTCTCCACGTACGCCAGGTGCCCGCACACCGGGCCCAGGTGTTTGAGCCCCGTGGAGGCAGACGGCTGCTTATTGCTGGATGCAAGTGTCCTGCGGGGTCAAGGAAGGGCATGGGCACTCCCGGGCGACACAGGGCACCGGGCCCTTAGAGAGTTCCATGGAAAATCCCCCGCCCATGGCCCGGGTATCCAAGTCTGTCCTTAGCACACTGTCTGTGCGGGGCTGAGAGTGCTGCTGGGCAGTGTGGCCTAGGGGAAATCTCGCGGTCCTCTGAGTGGCAGGGAGGGCTTCTGTTTCCACTGACAGGTGCGCAGGGACCCTGTGAAACTGCTGTGACCTCTCAAGGGCGGGTCACCTGACCCCTCCAGGGTGGGACAGGTGACCTCCCAACGGTGGGCCACGAGACCTCGCAAGGGTGGGTCACGTGACCCCAAAAGGGTGGATCACGAAACCCCTCAAGGGTGGGTCACGTGACCCCTCAGGGGTGGGTCACGTGACCCCGCAGGTGTGGGTCACGTGACCCCTCAGGGGTGCGTCACGAGACCCCCCCAGGGGTGGGTCACGTGACCCCTCAGGGGTGCGTCACGAGACCTCACAGGGGTGGGTCACGTGACCCCTCGGGGGTGGGTCAGGAGACACCTCAAGGGTGGGTCAGGAGACACCTCAAGGGTGGGTCCCGTGACCCGAGGGAGGCCTGTTGTGGGGAGCCTGAGTGCGCACGCGCGGCCCACGTATAGGCCCGAAAGGAGCCAGCTGCGGCTCGGAGAAAAGCCATCTCCTGGGTGACTCCCCATGTTCCTCCACTCCTCAAGGAGGACCCCTTTACGGATGGAATAAAATGGGATCTTCGCAGTGGTGGGTTCGGGCCAGAGGGGTCTGCGGGTTTGCCTGCACGAACGCCAGGTGCTCGCACAACGGGCCCAGGTGTTTGAGCCCCGTGGAGGCAGAGGGCTGCTTATTGCTGGATGATAGTGTCCTGCAGGGTTAAGGGATGGCGTGAGCACTCCCAGGGCGACAGAGGGCACCTGGCCTTTAGAGAGTTCCCTGGAAAATTCCCCGCCCAGGCCCCTGGTCCACAAGTCTATCCTGCGCACAGTGTCTGTGCGAGGCTGGGAGTGCTTCTGGGGAGTGTTCCCCAGCGGAAATCGCGTGGTCCTTTAGGTGGCAGGGAGGGCTCCTGTGTCCACGGACAGGTGCCCAGGGACCCTGTGGAACTGCTGTGACCTCTAAAGGGTGAGTCAGGTGAGCCGAGGAAGGCGTGTGCTTGGGAGCCTGAGTTCGCATGCGCGGCCCACGTATAGGCCCGAAAGGAGCCAGCCGCGGCTCGGAGAAAAGCCATCTCCTGGGGGCCTCCCCATGTTCCTCCACTCCCCAGGGAGGGCCTCTTTACGGATGGAAGAAAAGGGGGATCTTCGGAGTGGTGGGTTCCGGCCAGAGGGGTCTGGGGGTTTGCCTCCACGTACGCCAGGTGCCCGCACACCGGGCCCAGGTGTTTGAGCCCCGTGGAGGCAGACGGCTGCTTATTGCTGGATGCAAGTGTCCTGCGGGGTCAAGGAAGGGCATGGGCACTCCCGGGCGACACAGGGCACCGGGCCCTTAGAGAGTTCCATGGAAAATCCCCCGCCCACGGCCCCGGTATCCAAGTCAGTCCTTAGCACACTGTCTGTGCGGGGCTGAGAGTGCTGCTGGGCAGTGTGGCCTAGGGGAAATCGCGCGGTCCTCTGAGTGGCAGGGAGGGCTTCTGTTTCCACTGACAGGTGCGCAGGGACCCTGTGAAACTGCTGTGACCTCTCAAGGGCGGGTCACCTGACCCCTCCAGGGTGGGACAGGTGACCTCCCAAGGGTGGGCCACGAGACCCCGTAAGGGTGGGTCACGTGACCCCCCAGGGGTGGGTCACGTGACCCCTCAGGGGTGCGTCACGAGAGCCCCCCAGGGGTGGGTCACGTGACCCCTCAGGGGTGGGTCACGAGACACCACAGGGGTGGGTCACGTGACCCCGCAGGTGTGGGTCACGTGACCCCTCAGGGGTGGGTCACGAGACCCCACAGGGGTGGGTCACGTGACCCCTCAGGGGTGCGTCACGAGACCCCACAGGGGTGGGTCACGTGACCCCTCGGGGGTGGGTCACGTGACCCCTCAAGGGTGGGTCAGGAGACACCTCAAGGGTGGGTCCCATGACCCGAGGGAGGCCTGTTGTGGGGAGCCTGAGTGCGCACGCGCGGCCCACGTATAGGCCCGAAAGGAGCCAGCCGCGGCTCGGAGAAAAGCCATCTCCTGGGGGCCTCC
>NW_026527369.1:0-58890 GCF_022682495.2 Desmodus rotundus | reverse complement strand
GCAGTAGGAAAGCACACAGGCAGGTCCTTCGCTTCAGGCTATCGGGGCCACTCGTTCCACTGCCGTCGACTGGTTCTGGGACTATGAACGCGGAGTTCCCAGCCGCAGGCAGGACACAAGCAGCGTCAACCTCTTCAACTGGCTGTCAGAGCACAGTCTTCCTGGCTCGGGCAAGATTGCTGAGGTGAGGCTGCACTGGCCATGGTCAGAAAGGGCGATGCTGGAGGCCCCCGGGGTGTTTGGAGCTGTCAGGGACAGTGCTTGCAGGGGCTGTTTCATTTCAGCTCATAAGTGAGGACCTGTGGCCCAGTCCCCTGAGGCACTACCTCAGGGGTACAAAGGCCCCACTGGAGGGAGCTGCAAGAGGACCCGTTGCCGAGGAGCCCAGGGGCTAGGCGTTCCCAGGTCAGTCAGTGGTTGCACCCAGGAGACTCCTCTGAGAAACAGCAGGGAAAAGTCAAGCTCAGGACATCTGGACGTTCCCCAGGGCCCCACGTGGTCCGCGGGGATATTTCAAAGGGCAGGGGCCGGCCCCTGTGCCAAGGGGAGTGCTTACCCAAAGCGGGATACTTTAACACGTTTCTGCGATTCCCTGTCTCTGGCAATTTGGGCGCCCCCCTACCGGGGCCCGGAAGCACTCAGTGGGCCGCCGTACCGCGCGCCCCCCTCCCCAGCTCTCCACACAAACTTGTACGCAGCCATGCTGCACCTGCTCTGCAGCCTGTGGCCCGGGGTCCCTGTCTAAGCCCAGGGCTCCTTCAGCCGATCCCACCTACCTTCTGGTGGCCTCAGGCTCCAGGCAGCACGCTTTTCACGTCCTGGGGCCTCTCAGGGCACGGTGCAATGACTGGGGACACCATGGGTCACAGAGTGGCCCGAGACACCACCATTGGGTGGTGTGCCCCTGCCGCTGAGTGCGCGACTGGGCATTCTTGTTGGGGTGAGAGTCTCGGGGGGGGGCAGTCCAGAGCATGCGGTGAAGAGGGCAGACCATGCAACCGGCCAGGGAGGACACGGCCTGGGCGCGGTCTTCCCGCGCCAGTGATGGCCGAAGGATTCTGTGTGGTTTTCCCGCACAGGAACAAAGGCTGCCCCGGGGATCGCCTGTGGATGTGGACGCACAGACAGATGGCACCGTGTGCCTGAGTGACGGGGAAAGACACATAAAGGTCTCAGCAGTGCTTCCGCCTCTGTGTCTTTTGTAGCCGGGTCACGCGCCACTCTTAAGCACAAGGGCCGCGCCCCCATTCACACATCCAGTGCACGTGGAATCCTGCCCACGGTCCCATCTCTGACTGGAGGAGATGTGTGATGAGCAGGCCGGGCAGGGCCTGCAGACTCCCTTGCCCCATCACGGCCCCGTCCATGCCACCTTACGACTTCAGCAACCTGTTTCCTCACCCAAGCAGCTCCAGCTCAGGGTCATGAGCCAGAATCCAGATAGGGTCCTGTCAGTGTACTTTGGGCTTGTCCATCTGTATAGTTGCCGTGCTCCCAACACCTGCTGCTACGTAGTTCCTCGACTGAGGACGAAGTTTATGCAGCGGGTAGGCTGCATGTGTGTGCACTCAGGGACTCCCCAGGCGCCTTCCTTTGCCTCTGCTTGTAAATGGGCACTTGATGTGACAGAGAGTGTCGGGCTCCGGGCTCCGAGGTGCAGTCGCAGATAAGAGGATCTGCTTCAGTTTCTGCCCGGAGGGGACGCTTTCGTGTTCCTGTAGGATGAGTGTCAGGAATCCATGCCCCAGGGCTGAGGGCGGAGGCAGCGCTGAAATGTTTGATCTGGAGGACCTCATGCAGCTGACTGAGGTGAGGTGAGGGAATGAAGTGTTGGTGGAAGGGGACATGGTGGCCTTGGAGTAGGGCTGTGGTTGTTCCCCGTAATGAAGGGGAGGGGCGATGCCTGGAAGTGTAGCAGTGTGCAGATAGGGAGTTCCGGTGGGAGTAGGAGTAAGTCTACGGGGTAGGGGGGTGGGAGGCGGGTAAGTGGTGCAGAAGGAGGATTCCGAGGACGAGCAGGGAGGCAAAGATGGAAGAGCGGGGTGAGGCCGTTGGGCAGAAGCCGAAGGCATGGAGGAGGGAAGCGCTTGCGGAGGAGGCTTGTGGAGAAGGGCCTGTGAGAAGGAGGGAAGTGCACCTTGGGGGGACTTGGTGCAGGAGGGGCTGGTAGTTGGGGAAGAGGTTGTGCCCGAGGTGACGGTGGTAAGGAAGGAGTTAGCACTGGATGTGTGGTTGGTTCATGTGGGGGGAGGGTCTTTGGAAATGTGTCAGCAGAGGAACAGCTGGGGGGTGGGAGAGGAGATCTGGAGGGTAGGGAGCGAGCAGGCAGGTGCTGGTAAAATAGCAATCAGTGTGGGGAGGAGGAACAGAACGCCCAGGAGGGGAAACGAGAGAGAGAGGAGCTGTGGAAGCTTAGGGGTTGGGGGGAAGAAGCGGGAATGCGGGTCCGGGGTGTTACAGGAGCTGGTGTTGCGCGCGCAGAAGGAGGTGGTGGCGGAAGACCACCTGAAGACGATGAGGAGCCTGAGGTCCAAACACGGACCTTAGAGGGCTGAGCAGTGCGAGCAAGAGCAGCGACCAGAGCGTGGACAGGTGGAAGTGGCAACGTTGGTGCCGAAGTGGATGACTTCATGCGAGTGGGACAGTTTTGGCCTAGGGCGAAGTGCTGGTGGCAAGGAAGGATGTCTGGTGGAATCTGCAAGTGTGGAGGGAGGAGGTGGTGACTGAAGAGCAGTTGCTGGAGGAGGCGCAGCTTGTGCTGCAGTAGGGAGCCAAGAAGGAGTAGCAGTGAGAGAAGCGTAGGGCCTGCAAGTGGAAGCGGTGGTAGGGGGGAGAGAGTTTTCAAGAGCTAGAAGTGAGAAGAAGGCAGGACGAGTAGAGGCTCACACTCTGTTTGTGGAAGGAGTGGGGGTAACACGAAGTTCTGCTGAGGGAGAGCAGGGACGGGCAGAATCACCCTGAGGAGAGGCTGCAGGGGCAATTGGTTGCTGGGGGACAGCTGGTGCGGGGAGAGCGGCGGGACCCACCGGAGAGACCGGCGGGTGGAGGGTCCCCGAGGGCGGGGCCCAGGCCAAAGCACATTGGCTAGGCCAGCACTCACCGAAACAGGAGCAGGCTGGGCCTTGACCCATGGGGGCCCTGCACCTGGACGCCACTGGAGCCTCCAGGGGCGCTGCAGGCGGAGATGGAGCCCTTGAATGAGCGAGCCAGCAGGGCCTTCTCTGGGTTCGAGTGTGGGGCTTCTTAGAGGAGAAAGTCCCACCTGGAAACTCAGAAGCAACGTCCATCAGCGCACGTGTGCATTCTGGGCCGAAGCGCAGTCCTCGGGGCCGCACCGCAGGGACTACAAGGTGCCAGAGCAGGGCCCGGAGTAAGGCATCAGCGGGCTTACTTTGCAAAGGATACGGGCATTTTCCAGAAGGGCTCCGGAGCTCCCACATGGTGCAGAAGAGCTCAGGGTGGGCACCACAGGCAGATGCAGAGCTTTGAGGGCATGCCTCATCTCCATGGAAACAGTGCAGTCCAGACCAGGACACACACCGAGGCTCGTACTGCACAGGTTCTTGTGTGAGTAAGGCTGCAGGAGGGGCGCCTTGAGGTTCCACATG
Source organism: Desmodus rotundus (assembly GCF_022682495.2). NCBI lineage: Eukaryota > Metazoa > Chordata > Mammalia > Chiroptera > Phyllostomidae > Desmodus > Desmodus rotundus. Next base: position 55,282 of record NW_026527369.1, on the reverse strand, counting down.
CTCAGTCAGAGGCAGGAGTGGTGTGGCGTGATGAAGAGGAGGCTCGGCTGCCCATGGGGGCTCTGAGGGCCAGGAACCCCCCTCTCGGGAGCAACAGGAATGGAGCAAAGGAGAGCCACCGTAGGCTCCGTTGCCCTGTGAGGACAAGGCATGGGCCTAGGGGGAAAACGGAGGTGATGCGATGGCACTCTGTTCTCCAGAAACACTGCATTTCCTAGCCGCTCCCTGCTCAGGACCCTGCCTGCAGGCTCCTTGACCTAGAGCAGTTTGTCAAGCACTTAGAGCTGTCCGCCATGATCAGGGAGCGAGAAAAAGAACACGGGGGAAACCTCATGATCGATCTGAAGGTGAGGGCTGGGTAGAGCAAGGCGGGGGCAGGGAGGGAGCTGGGGAGGATCAGCCGCCGTGCCCGGGAACAGGACATGGCACGCACCTGGAGTGAGATTCCTCCCTGGGCGCCCACTCTTCCCAGCAGGTGGATAAAGGCGGTGAGCGAGGCCAGACCCTGCTCTTGTTTGGCACTTGGTCCCACTTCCTCTGTGATGTGATTGTGAAGCCGTATGTCAGTAGGCTCCCTGACATCCTGATATTTGCAGGATCCCCGCATGGCTGGCAGAAGCCGGCGGGTTGAACTTGTTGCAGGCGGCCCTCTTTCCAGCTGCCTTTCTTCCTGACGGTCTAGGCTGTCCGTTTGCCGGGCCACTCGGTGGCCGTGAGCATGACCAATGAGAGGCCTCCAGCCTCTCCGCTGGAGGCAGCGCTAGGACCCGCGCCAGCACCCAGCGGTGCTGGACCCACCGCTAGGGCAGCCCTAAGGACGTGCGGCCGTAGTCCTCACTGCTGTCGTTCCCCATCCCAGAGCTTGGCCGGGGGGAGGCGGCGGGGGGGCGGGGGGGGGGGGGGGGTGGGGTGCTGCGGGATTGCGGAGGTCAGGCCTCCCTGGCAATGCCGGGGAAAATCCTTGGTGTGTGAGCCAGCAGTCTAGGATTTGGGTGAGAGCTCGGCCCCGGCCCCTCACCTTTTCTGTTTCTTCTGCAAGTGGGTCTGCCGTGGACTGTGGCCCAATCCTCTGCAGTCCTGTGTGAGGAAGCTGGCGGCAGGAGAAGCGCAGGAGAAAGGGCAGCTTGGCGAGGAGACCACCCTTGGCAGGGCACTCTGCGGAGGAGTGACCCACAGATGGGCCATTTCATTCTTCCCTGGACCCGTCGAGACAGGGAGGACTAAAGCCCAGGACCCCAGGGTCTCCAGGCCATCAGGGTAAGACGGGAAGCCCGAGCGGGCCTCCGTTCCATTGCAAACGGCAGCCTGCACCACTTCGTTGGTGCAGTAGAAAGCGGGTTCTGTCTGGCGAAGCCCGCCTTGGACGAAGGACCGTGCGTGCCCAGAGTATCTCCGCACTCATACTGCTGCGGTGACTCCGCTACCCTGACCTCCCATTCCAGGCCAACCACCCCACCCTGCGGCCCACCTTCCACCCCTTGATCGGTGGCCTGCACAATGCTCTTGCCACCTCCACTCCCACACATGTGTAGGAAGCATGAGAGGTTCCTCGAGGTCCCTCCTGTGCCCCCTTCAGATCCTCACAGCCATCGCGGGCATGCTTCTGGGCCTCCTGCGCCCTCCACCACCACGGAACCCTGGTCATTGTGGAGGAAAGTGTTGAACACAAGGGTGCAGGGCATCGAAGAGGTCTGCGCTGCAGGTGCCATGCTCTCTCATTCCTAGAGGCTTGCACCTTTGTGAAAGACATTTCGCCCTCGGGGCTCCTGTTAGTTACACAGGGCACAGGCCAGGGTGAGGGACCCTGTGGTTGGGCTCTTCGATCCGCATGCAATGTGCAAATCACCCACAAATGCACTCTGTGCGGTGTTCGGATTCATTTGAGACGAGGAGCAAAGAAGCACATGGACTGCACATCTTAGAGCGTAGATTGCGCGCACAGCTTTCCGGGGAATTCGAGACTCGGGCAATGTTTGAGTGATTCTGGGACGAGCCCGGCCATCAACATCCCCGCTGGGGATCTCTCCCCTACGTGGGAGTGAGGGTTAGTTACTCCGTCCACCCTGGGTGACACAGGGAAGCCCGAGGGTTTGGCGAGCTGGGCCAGGCAGGACGGGCCCCTCCCAGTCAGCGGCCGATGGCCCTGCGGGCTTTTGCTCCTGCACGCAGAAGGAATGCAATCCTGCCTACGATACGGGTTCTCTGGAGGGTGGTCCAGATGTTGCCCAGTCTGCAAGCCCCACGGCTGACCCCCACCCCTTACTTGCAGCCCAGCCGACCCCCCGGCACAGGTGCAACCCTCATAATGGCCATGTGATGACAGGTCCACCCATACCACCACCCTCACGGAAGGCCATCTCATTTTCCCACTGGCAGAATCAAGCCGAACATCCTGGGGTGGAGTGCACACAGCAGGCTACCCAGTGACACCGCAAGGTGTTTCAGCCTCTGTGCACTCTCCTTGCTTGAACGGCTGCACCTTCACTTGACAGGAACGTCAACTTTGGTTTCCGGGGTGTGCCCCACCGTTGCACATTCTGCTTCAGTGTGCAAGACCTCCGTGCGCTGACACGGATTTCCACGTCTCCCTTTGGTGTGACTGAGTGCTGCGTGGCGCTGCCCCGGGCACCTGCTTGCACACAGCAGGGCCTGAGCAGCCTCCCGGGCCGGCCACCACACACCTCACACTCCTACTCCTGCACCCTTCCCTGGAAACCTACCCCACAGCCTGGCGTTGGCTCTGCCCGTGAACTCCCTTGGTTCCCGTTACTCGCCCTGCCGCTCCCGGTAGCGGTGGAGCCCACCGGCCCCGGGCACCAGTCCCCTGCGACGAACGGGTTAGATGTCCGTGAGCAAGGGCAGATTTTCGAGAGCAGGGGCGCGTGAGAAATGCAGGGTAGCTGAAGAGAGGGGGACATACCGGTCACGAACCCCTTGCCTTCACTCCTGCTCTCAGAGGGCCAGCAGGCCTTAGTTTCTTTCAGCAACGCAGCCTGAAATGGGGGACACCTGGGGCCCATCTTTCCCTTAGCGAAGCAGGGTAGAAAGAGTTGGCGACGCAGAGTTCCCAACGGCATTCCCACACCTGAACGGGTCACTGGGGCAGAGGGCCAGATGGGTGCTGTGTGAAACGCAGCAACCCCGTAAGAAGGAGCTGCCTTGCCCTACTTAAGGCAGCGTGTTGCTGTAGCTCACTGGAATCCCCAGGTGGGGAGGGGACAGAGAGCCGGGGCGCAAGGGACAGACAGGGAGCGGGACTGAAAGAGGGAACAGGGAGAAGGTGACACATGGACAGAAAGACTGAATGCACCCTTTGCTTGGCTCTTTGCCCTCTTGAAGGGAGGCCAGAGTCTTCTTCTGGCACGGGCTTTCCCTCTGGCTGGCCCCGGCCCCTTGCAGGGGCTGTCCTCCCAGGAATAGCCTCTGCTCCCAGGACGCGCGTCCCTGTGCCTCTCTCCCTTGGTTTACCCAGGGACCCTGGGAAGGTGCCATGGAGAGGTGAAGAGGTAGTGAGCAGCTCTAGTTAGCACCTGCAGGAAACACACAGCAGACGGCCACGGCCAGGGAAGGGCCGCAAGAAGGTCAGAGAGTGAACTTCGTGGGCACCGCCTTGATGCGAGAGAGGGTTAGCTGCGCAAGGGAGGGGGGCTGACAGGCGGGACTAGGAGTGTGCCGCTCAGGGGAGCCTCGGTTGGAGGACCCCAGAGGAGGCGAGCAGGCTGGGCGTGGCTGACAGCCCGCTCCTTGATCCCTGGTCTTCCTCTCCACTAGGGGGCGACTGAAAGGTACAGGCGCGCGCGCGGGATCCCGCCAGAACCTGGGGTCGCCAGGGCCCCAGGAATGCTGACAGAGCAGGGATAAGGGCGGTGCCCCTTGGCAGCTGCCCGGCCGCCGAGCCCGCAGACATGGCGAGTCCTGCTGGGCACGCAATCGGCGGTGCATCGTGCGCTATGGGGGTGACCACAGCCCCTGCCAGGGCCCTCCAGGTGACAGGGCTGCCGGGGGTGCCGAGGGCAGTGCAGCACGAGGGGACCGTGGCGGCCGCCGGGGGGTGGCGTTGGGGGGCCAGGTGGCGGAGGGCTGGCCAAGGATCGCTACAAGGGAAGGGCGAATGCTATGCAGAAGCCCAGGCCCTCAGAGCCTGCTGGAGGGGGCGAGCCTGGCTGGGTGGAGGGTGGCGCTGCGGGGCGGGGTTGGTGCTGGACATGCGGGGTCTCGTGCAGGTGCTGGAAGTGGGGGCAGGAGGCCAGAAGTCGGCTGCAGAAGAGGCCCCATTAAGGGCCGAGGAGAAGCCAGGTGGGAGCAGCGCGCGGGCCGCCACTGGAGGTGCTGGAGGCCCTGCAGTGGCAGCTGAGCGCCGAGAGTGCCCGAGGCCGCAGGGACTACCTTGCTGTGAAGCTGGCCACGGCCCAGCGGCGGAAGCCCATTCTGGAGCGTAGGCGGAGCGTCATCCAGCGCATCCCCGGTTTCTGGGCCAAAGCCATATCCTTCCCCGTGCTGTGTGTGGTGGTGGTTGGCATGGTGGAGGAGGACGGCTGTGGTGAGAGGGCGAGGAGGAGGGTCCGGGCTTGTGAGGGGGTTGTGCGCGGGAGGGACAGAGCCTGGCACCTGCAGAGGCATAGGAAGACAGGGGAGAGGGGGCCGTGGCGGGTGATGGGAGGCATGGAGAGGGAGGGCCGGGCAGGGAGGGAAGGGCTGTCTCTGGCCGTCAGAGCAGAAGGTGTGGGCACCAGCCACCATTCCCGCGCTGCAGATATCCGGGGCGCATTGCTACAACCCAAGAGCCCAGAGGAGAGCTTTGCCCAGGGGGCTCGGGGAAGGAGACACGTGGCCCGCGCCCACCTCCCTGATGCCTTCCTTCCCGTGTTCTTGTCAGACGGCAGGTCCCAAGAAGGTTTGGGGGCAGGCCACAGAGCCTGTTCCCACCCTCCTTCCCTAGGCACACCCAGGCGAGCCTCTCCGGGCACGTGCACACACACAGACGCGCAGACACACCCTTTTGGTGGCAAGCCGCCTGTTTGGGGGAGTTCCAAAGGGGAACGCTGCCTTCCTGCAGCGCAGGGGGTGTCTGGAAACGACTGCGTGGTGACACGGTCTCTGCGGAACAGGCGCACTGCTTTCTCTGGGACCCCAAGGGACAGGGAAAGGGGCACGGGCAGAGGACCTCAGCGCTGAGTCCTCTGCGCCAGCACAGCCTCCCGAAGGGCTGGTGTCTGGGAAGGAGTGGAGGGGGGCGCCTGCCGTCGCAGTGCAGGCAGCCTCAGGAGAACATGAGCCCAGAGGTAGCAGACTGGGGAGCCAGTGTGAGTAAAGGCAGTCGGGGAGGGCACAGCAAGAGGGGCACACGTGCGGAGTCCAGGTGGGAGGGCCTCGGCAGTCTCTGTTTCGGGTTCAGTCGAAATCCGTGGCTCTCAGCTGTGCGTGGCCTTGGCTCTGAAGGCTTCTTGACCAAAGAGCAGATTCAGAACCACCCCCAGATATCAGCCATCATCAGTGACCAAGACGAAGACATGCTTGAGTACTTGCTCACTGTGGAGGTCAGACTGGGGTGGCAGAGGGGGCAGTCAGGTGTGGGGGGCCTGGGCTCCAGGCGGGAGTGGTCCGAGCACAGGGAGGAAGGGAGGGGGGGAGGCGGGTGCTTCCCGCCAGCAGGCAAAGTCAGGCAGCTGGGTCAGATGACACCTGCGCCCACCACGTCTCCACAGGTGCAGGAACTGGTTGGTCCGAAGCACCGCTGCAGGCTGAAGTTCTTCTTTCGGAGCAACCCCTACTTCCTGAATGAAGTGATCATCAAGGAGTACCATGTGAGCCTTGCAGGTGAGGTGGGGTTGCTGGACTCGGGTGTGGGAGAGGGCAAGGAGAAGGGGGTGGGGTGGGGAGACCGGTGTGGACACCGGGCAGTAGGAAAGCACACAGGCAGGTCCTTCGCTTCAGGCTATCGGGCCACTCGTTCCACTGCCGTCGACTGGTTCTGGGACTATGAACGCGGAGTTCCCAGCCGCAGGCAGGACACAAGCAGCGTCAACCTCTTCAACTGGCTGTCAGAGCACAGTCTTCCTGGCTCGGGCAAGATTGCTGAGGTGAGGCTGCACTGGCCATGGTCAGAAAGGGCGATGCTGGAGGCCCCGGGGTGTTTGGAGCTGTCAGGGACAGTGCTTGCAGGGGCTGTTTCATTTCAGCTCATAAGTGAGGACCTGTGGCCCAGTCCCCTGAGGCACTACCTCAGGGGTACAAAGGCCCCACTGGAGGGAGCTGCAAGAGGACCCGTTGCCGAGGAGCCCAGGGGCTAGGCGTTCCCAGGTCAGTCAGTGGTTGCACCCAGGAGACTCCTCTGAGAAACAGCAGGGAAAAGTCAAGCTCAGGACATCTGGACGTTCCCCAGGGCCCCACGTGGTCCGCGGGGATATTTCAAAGGGCAGGGGCCGGCCCCTGTGCCAAGGGAGTGCTTACCCAAAGCGGGATACTTTAACACGTTTCTGCGATTCCCTGTCTCTGGCAATTTGGGCGCCCCCCTACCGGGGCCCGGAAGCACTCAGTGGGCCGCCGTACCGCGCGCCCCCTCCCCAGCTCTCCACACAAACTTGTACGCAGCCATGCTGCACCTGCTCTGCAGCCTGTGGCCCGGGGGTCCCTGTCTAAGCCCAGGGCTCCTTCAGCCGATCCCACCTACCTTCTGGTGGCCTCAGGCTCCAGGCAGCACGCTTTTCACGTCCTGGGGCCTCTCAGGGCACGGTGCAATGACTGGGGACACCATGGGTCACAGAGTGGCCCGAGACACCACCATTGGGTGGTGTGCCCCTGCCGCTGAGTGCGCGACTGGGCATTCTTGTTGGGGTGAGAGTCTCGGGGGGGCAGTCCAGAGCATGCGGTGAAGAGGGCAGACCATGCAACCGGCCAGGGAGGACACGGCCTGGGCGCGGTCTTCCCGCGCCAGTGATGGCCGAAGGATTCTGTGTGGTTTTCCCGCACAGGAACAAAGGCTGCCCCGGGGATCGCCTGTGGATGTGGACGCACAGACAGATGGCACCGTGTGCCTGAGTGACGGGGAAAGACACATAAAGGTCTCAGCAGTGCTTCCGCCTCTGTGTCTTTTGTAGCCGGGTCACGCGCCACTCTTAAGCACAAGGGCCGCGCCCCCATTCACACATCCAGTGCACGTGGAATCCTGCCCACGGTCCCATCTCTGACTGGAGGAGATGTGTGATGAGCAGGCCGGGCAGGGCCTGCAGACTCCCTTGCCCCATCACGGCCCCGTCCATGCCACCTTACGACTTCAGCAACCTGTTTCCTCACCCAAGCAGCTCCAGCTCAGGGTCATGAGCCAGAATCCAGATAGGGTCCTGTCAGTGTACTTTGGGCTTGTCCATCTGTATAGTTGCCGTGCTCCCAACACCTGCTGCTACGTAGTTCCTCGACTGAGGACGAAGTTTATGCAGCGGGTAGGCTGCATGTGTGCACTCAGGGACTCCCCAGGCGCCTTCCTTTGCCTCTGCTTGTAAATGGGCACTTGATGTGACAGAGAGTGTCGGGCTCCGGGCTCCGAGGTGCAGTCGCAGATAAGAGGATCTGCTTCAGTTCTGCCCGGAGGGGACGCTTTCGTGTTCCTGTAGGATGAGTGTCAGGAATCCATGCCCCAGGGCTGAGGGCGGAGGCAGCGCTGAAATGTTTGATCTGGAGGACCTCATGCAGCTGACTGAGGTGAGGTGAGGGAATGAAGTGTTGGTGGAAGGGGACATGGTGGCCTTGGAGTAGGGCTGTGGTTGTTCCCCGTAATGAAGGGGGAGGGCGATGCCTGGAAGTGTAGCAGTGTGCAGATAGGGAGTTCCGGTGGGAGTAGGAGTAAGTCTACGGGGTAGGGGGTGGGAGGCGGGTAAGTGGTGCAGAAGGAGGATTCCGAGGACGAGCAGGGAGGCAAAGATGGAAGAGCGGGGTGAGGCCGTTGGGCAGAAGCCGAAGGCATGGAGGAGGAAGCGCTTGCGGAGGAGGCTTGTGGAGAAGGGCCTGTGAGAAGGAGGGAAGTGCACCTTGGGGGACTTGGTGCAGGAGGGGCTGGTAGTTGGGGAAGAGGTTGTGCCCGAGGTGACGGTGGTAAGGAAGGAGTTAGCACTGGATGTGTGGTTGGTTCATGTGGGGGAGGGTCTTTGGAAATGTGTCAGCAGAGGAACAGCTGGGGGGTGGGAGAGGAGATCTGGAGGTAGGGAGCGAGCAGGCAGGTGCTGGGTAAAATAGCAATCAGTGTGGGAGGAGGAACAGAACGCCCAGGAGGGGAAACGAGAGAGAGAGGAGCTGTGGAAGCTTAGGGGTTGGGGGAAGAAGCGGGAATGCGGGTCCGGGTGTTACAGGAGCTGGTGTTGCGCGCGCAGAAGGAGGTGGTGGCGGAAGACCACCTGAAGACGATGAGGAGCCTGAGGTCCAAACACGGACCTTAGAGGGCTGAGCAGTGCGAGCAAGAGCAGCGACCAGAGCGTGGACAGGTGGAAGTGGCAACGTTGGTGCCGAAGTGGATGACTTCATGCGAGTGGGACAGTTTTGGCCTAGGGCGAAGTGCTGGTGGCAAGGAAGGATGTCTGGTGGAATCTGCAAGTGTGGAGGGAGGAGGTGGTGACTGAAGAGCAGTTGCTGGAGGAGGCGCAGCTTGTGCTGCAGTAGGGAGCCAAGAAGGAGTAGCAGTGAGAGAAGCGTAGGGCCTGCAAGTGGAAGCGGTGGTAGGGGGAGAGAGTTTTCAAGAGCTAGAAGTGAGAAGAAGGCAGGACGAGTAGAGGCTCACACTCTGTTTGTGGAAGGAGTGGGGTAACACGAAGTTCTGCTGAGGGAGAGCAGGGACGGGCAGAATCACCCTGAGGAGAGGCTGCAGGGGCAATTGGTTGCTGGGGGACAGCTGGTGCGGGGAGAGCGGCGGGACCCACCGGGAGACCGGCGGGTGGAGGGTCCCGAGGGCGGGGCCCAGGCCAAAGCACATTGGCTAGGCCAGCACTCACCGAAACAGGAGCAGGCTGGGCCTTGACCCATGGGGCCCTGCACCTGGACGCCACTGGAGCCTCCAGGGGCGCTGCAGGCGGAGATGGAGCCCTTGAATGAGCGAGCCAGCAGGGCCTTCTCTGGGTTCGAGTGTGGGGCTTCTTAGAGGAGAAAGTCCCACCTGGAACTCAGAAGCAACGTCCATCAGCGCACGTGTGCATTCTGGGCCGAAGCGCAGTCCTCGGGGCCGCACCGCAGGGACTACAAGGTGCCAGAGCAGGGCCCGGAGTAAGGCATCAGCGGGCTTACTTTGCAAAGGATACGGGCATTTTCCAGAAGGGCTCCGGAGCTCCCACATGGTGCAGAAGAGCTCAGGGTGGGCACCACAGGCAGATGCAGAGCTTTGAGGGCATGCCTCATCTCCATGGAAACAGTGCAGTCCAGACCAGGACACACACCGAGGCTCGTACTGCACAGGTTCTTGTGTGAGTAAGGCTGCAGGAGGGCGCCTTGAGGTTCCACATGCTCAGTCAGAGGCAGGAGTGTGTGGCGTGATGAAGAGGAGGCTCGGCTGCCCATGGGGGCTCTGAGGGCCAGGAACCCCCCTCTCGGGAGCAACAGGAATGGAGCAAAGGAGAGCCACCGTAGGCTCCGTTGCCCTGTGAGGACAAGGCATGGGCCTAGGGGGAAAACGGAGGTGATGCGATGGCACTCTGTTCTCCAGAAACACTGCATTTCCTAGCCGCTCCCTGCTCAGGACCCTGCCTGCAGGCTCCTTGACCTAGAGCAGTTTGTCAAGCACTTAGAGCTGTCCGCCATGATCAGGGAGCGAGAAAAAGAACACGGGGAAACCTCATGATCGATCTGAAGGTGAGGCTGGGTAGAGCAAGGCGGGGCAGGGAGGGAGCTGGGGAGGATCAGCCGCCGTGCCCGGGAACAGGACATGGCACGCACCTGGAGTGAGATTCCTCCCTGGGCGCCCACTCTTCCCAGCAGGTGGATAAAGGCGGTGAGCGAGGCCAGACCCTGCTCTTGTTTGGCACTTGGTCCCACTTCCTCTGTGATGTGATTGTGAAGCCGTATGTCAGTAGGCTCCCTGACATCCTGATATTTGCAGGATCCCCGCATGGCTGGCAGAAGCCGGCGGGTTGAACTTGTTGCAGGCGGCCCTCTTTCCAGCTGCCTTTCTTCCTGACGGTCTAGGCTGTCCGTTTGCCGGGCCACTCGGTGGCTGGAGCATGACCAATGAGAGGCCTCCAGCCTCTCCGCTGGAGGCAGCGCTAGGACCCGCGCCAGCACCCAGCGGTGCTGGACCCACCGCTAGGGCAGCCCTAAGGACGTGCGGCCGTAGTCCTCACTGCTGTCGTTCCCCATCCCAGAGCTTGGCCGGGGGGAGGCGGCGGGGGGCGGGGGGGGGGGGGTGGGGTGCTGGCGGGATTGCGGAGGTCAGGCCTCCCTGGCAATGCCGGGAAAATCCTTGGTGTGTGAGCCAGCAGTCTAGGATTTGGGTGAGAGCTCGGCCCCGGCCCCTCACCTTTTCTGTTTCTTCTGCAAGTGGGTCTGCCGTGGACTGTGGCCCAATCCTCTGCAGTCCTGTGTGAGGAAGCTGGCGGCAGGAGAAGCGCAGGAGAAAGGGCAGCTTGGCGAGGAGACCACCCTTGGCAGGGCACTCTGCGGAGGAGTGACCCACAGATGGGCCATTTCATTCTTCCCTGGACCCGTCGAGACAGGGGAGGACTAAAGCCCAGGACCCCAGGTCTCCAGGCCATCAGGGTAAGACGGGAAGCCCGGAGCGGGCCTCCGTTCCATTGCAAACGGCAGCCTGCACCACTTCGTTGGTGCAGTAGAAAGCGGGTTCTGTCTGGCGAAGCCCGCCTTGGACGAAGGACCGTGCGTGCCCAGAGTATCTCCGCACTCATACTGCTGCGGTGACTCCGCTACCCCTGACCTCCCATTCCAGGCCAACCACCCCACCCTGCGGCCCACCTTCCACCCCTTGATCGGTGGCCTGCACAATGCTCTTGCCACCTCCACTCCCACACATGTGTAGGAAGCATGAGAGGTTCCTCGAGTCCCTCCTGTGCCCCCTTCAGATCCTCACAGCCATCGCGGGCATGCTTCTGGGCCTCCTGCGCCCTCCACCACCACGGAACCCTGGTCATTGTGGAGGAAAGTGTTGAACACAAGGGTGCAGGGCATCGAAGAGGTCTGCGCTGCAGGTGCCATGCTCTCTCATTCCTAGAGGCTTGCACCTTTGTGAAAGACATTTCGCCCTCGGGGCTCCTGTTAGTTACACAGGGCACAGGCCAGGGTGAGGGACCCTGTGGTTGGGCTCTTCGATCCGCATGCAATGTGCAAATCACCCACAAATGCACTCTGTGCGGTGTTCGGATTCATTTGAGACGAGGAGCAAAGAAGCACATGGACTGCACATCTTAGAGCGTAGATTGCGCGCACAGCTTTCCGGGAATTCGAGACTCGGGCAATGTTTGAGTGATTCGGGGACGAGCCCGGCCATCAACATCCCCGCTGGGGATCTCTCCCCTACGTGGGAGTGAGGGTTAGTTACTCCGTCCACCCTGGGTGACACAGGGAAGCCCGAGGGTTTGGCGAGCTGGGCAGGCAGGACGGGCCCCTCCCAGTCAGCGGCCGATGGCCCTGCGGGCTTTTGCTCCTGCACGCAGAAGGAATGCAATCCTGCCTACGATACGGGTTCTCTGGAGGGTGGTCCAGATGTTGCCCAGTCTGCAAGCCCCACGGCTGACCCCCACCCCTTACTTGCAGCCCAGCCGACCCCCCGGCACAGGTGCAACCCTCATAATGGCCATGTGATGACAGGTCCACCCATACCACCACCCTCACGGAAGGCCATCTCATTTTCCCACTGGCAGAATCAAGCCGAACATCCTGGGTGGAGTGCACACAGCAGGCTACCCAGTGACACCGCAAGGTGTTTCAGCCTCTGTGCACTCTCCTTGCTTGAACGGCTGCACCTTCACTTGACAGGAACGTCAACTTTGGTTTCCGGGGTGTGCCCCACCGTTGCACATTCTGCTTCAGTGTGCAAGACCTCCGTGCGCTGACACGGATTTCCACGTCTCCCTTTGGTGTGACTGAGTGCTGCGTGGCGCTGCCCCGGGCACCTGCTTGCACACAGCAGGGCCTGAGCAGCCTCCCGGGCCGGCCACCACACACCTCACACTCCTACTCCTGCACCCTTCCCTGGAAACCTACCCACAGCCTGGCGTTGGCTCTGCCCGTGAACTCCCTTGGTTCCCGTTACTCGCCCTGCCGCTCCCGGTAGCGGTGGAGCCCACCGGCCCCGGGCACCAGTCCCCTGCGACGAACGGGTTAGATGTCCGTGAGCAAGGGCAGATTTTCGAGAGCAGGGGCGCGTGAGAAATGCAGGGTAGCTGAAGAGAGGGGACATACCGGTCACGAACCCCTTGCCTTCACTCTGCTCTCAGAGGGCCAGCAGGCCTTAGTTTCTTTCAGCAACGCAGCCTGAAATGGGGACACCTGGGGCCCATCTTTCCCTTAGCGAAGCAGGGTAGAAAGAGTTGGCGACGCAGAGTTCCCAACGGCATTCCCACACTGAACGGGTCACTGGGGCAGAGGGCCAGATGGGTGCTGTGTGAAACGCAGCAACCCGTAAGAAGGAGCTGCCTTGCCTACTTAAGGCAGCGTGTTGCTGTAGCTCACTGGAATCCCCAGGTGGGGAGGGGACAGAGAGGCCGGCGCAAGGACAGACAGGGAGCGGGACTGAAAGAGGGAACAGGGAGAAGGTGACACATGGACAGAAAGACTGAATGCACCCTTTGCTTGGCTCTTTGCCCTCTTGAAGGGAGGCCAGAGTCTTCTTCTGGCACGGGCTTTCCCTCTGGCTGGCCCCGGCCCCTTGCAGGGGCTGTCCTCCCAGGAATAGCCTCTGCTCCCAGGACGCGCGTCCCTGTGCCTCTCTCCCTTGGTTTACCCAGGGACCCTGGGAAGGTGCCATGGAGAGGTGAAGAGGTAGTGAGCAGCTCTAGTTAGCACCTGCAGGAAACACACAGCAGACGGCCACGGCCAGGGAAGGGCCGCAAAAGGTCAGAGAGTGAACTTCGTGGGCACCGCCTTGATGCGAGAGAGGGTTAGCTGCGCAAGGGAGGGGGCTGACAGGCGGGACTAGGAGTGTGCCGCTCAGGGGAGCCTCGGTTGGAGGACCCCAGAGGAGGCGAGCAGGCTGGGCGTGGCTGACAGCCCGCTCCTTGATCCCTGGTCTTCCTCTCCACTAGGGGGCGACTGAAAGGTACAGGCGCGCGCGCGGGATCCCGCCAGAACCTGGGGTCGCCAGGGCCCCAGGAATGCTGACAGAGCAGGGATAAGGGCGGTGCCCCTTGGCAGCTGCCCGGCCGCCGAGCCCGCAGACATGGCGAGTCCTGCTGGGCACGCAATCGGCGGTGCATCGTGCGCTATGGGGGTGACCACAGCCCCTGCCAGGGCCCTCCAGGTGACAGGGCTGCCGGGGTGCCGAGGCAGTGCAGCACGAGGGGACCGTGGCGGCCGCCGGGGGTGGCGTTGGGGGCCAGGTGGCGGAGGGCTGGCCAAGGATCGCTACAAGGGAAGGGCGAATGCTATGCAGAAGCCCAGGCCCTCAGAGCCTGCTGGAGGGGGCGAGCCTGGCTGGGTGGAGGGTGGCGCTGCGGGCGGGGTTGGTGCTGGACATGCGGGGTCTCGTGCAGGTGCTGGAAGTGGGGGCAGGAGGCCAGAAGTCGGCTGCAGAAGAGGCCCCATTAAGGGCCGAGGAGAAGCCAGGTGGGAGCAGCGCGCGGCCGCCACTGGAGGTGCTGGAGGCCCTGCAGTGGCAGCTGAGCGCCGAGAGTGCCCGAGGCCGCAGGGACTACCTTGCTGTGAAGCTGGCCACGGCCCAGCGGCGGAAGCCCATTCTGGAGCGTAGGCGGAGCGTCATCCAGCGCATCCCCGGTTTCTGGGCCAAAGCCATATCCTTCCCCGTGCTGTGTGTGGTGGTGGTTGGCATGGTGGAGGAGGACGGCTGTGGTGAGAGGGCGAGGAGGAGGGTCCGGGCTTGTGAGGGGGTTGTGCGCGGAGGACAGAGCCTGGCACCTGCAGAGGCATAGGAAGACAGGGGAGAGGGGCCGTGGCGGGTGATGGGAGGCATGGAGAGGGAGGGCCGGGCAGGGAGGGAAGGGCTGTCTCTGGCCGTCAGAGCAGAAGGTGTGGGCACCAGCCACCATTCCCGCGCTGCAGATATCCGGGGCGCATTGCTACAACCCAAGAGCCCAGAGGAGAGCTTTGCCCAGGGGGCTCGGGGAAGGAGACACGTGGCCCGCGCCCACCTCCCTGATGCCTTCCTTCCCGTGTTCTTGTCAGACGGCAGGTCCCAAGAAGGTTTGGGGGCAGGCCACAGAGCCTGTTCCCACCCTCCTTCCCTAGGCACACCCAGGCGAGCCTCTCCGGGCACGTGCACACACACAGACGCGCAGACACACCCTTTTGGTGGCAAGCCGCCTGTTTGGGGGAGTTCCAAAGGGGAACGCTGCCTTCCTGCAGCGCAGGGGTGTCTGGAAACGACTGCGTGGTGACACGGTCTCTGCGGAACAGGCGCACTGCTTTCTCTGGGACCCCAAGGGACAGGGAAAGGGCACGGGCAGAGGACCTCAGCGCTGAGTCCTCTGCGCCAGCACAGCCTCCCGAAGGGCTGGTGTCTGGGAAGGAGTGGAGGGGGCGCCTGCCGTCGCAGTGCAGGCAGCCTCAGGAGAACATGAGCCCAGAGGTAGCAGACTGGGGAGCCAGTGTGAGTAAAGGCAGTCGGGGAGGGCACAGCAAGAGGGCACACGTGCGGAGTCCAGGTGGGAGGGCCTCGGCAGTCTCTGTTTCGGGTTCAGTCGAAATCCGTGGCTCTCAGCTGTGCGTGGCCTTGGCTCTGAAGGCTTCTTGACCAAAGAGCAGATTCAGAACCACCCCCAGATATCAGCCATCATCAGTGACCAAGACGAAGACATGCTTGAGTACTTGCTCACTGTGGAGGTCAGACTGGGGTGGCAGAGGGGCAGTCAGGTGTGGGGGGCCTGGGCTCCAGGCGGGAGTGGTCCGAGCACAGGGAGGAAGGGAGGGGGAGGCGGGTGCTTCCCGCCAGCAGGCAAAGTCAGGCAGCTGGGTCAGATGACACCTGCGCCCACCACGTCTCCACAGGTGCAGGAACTGGTTGGTCCGAAGCACCGCTGCAGGCTGAAGTTCTTCTTTCGGAGCAACCCCTACTTCCTGAATGAAGTGATCATCAAGGAGTACCATGTGAGCCTTGCAGGTGAGGTGGGGTTGCTGGACTCGGGTGTGGGAGGGCAAGGAGAAGGGGTGGGGTGGGAGACCGGTGTGGACACCGGGCAGTAGGAAAGCACACAGGCAGGTCCTTCGCTTCAGGCTATCGGGCCACTCGTTCCACTGCCGTCGACTGGTTCTGGGACTATGAACGCGGAGTTCCCAGCCGCAGGCAGGACACAAGCAGCGTCAACCTCTTCAACTGGCTGTCAGAGCACAGTCTTCCTGGCTCGGGCAAGATTGCTGAGGTGAGGCTGCACTGGCCATGGTCAGAAAGGGCGATGCTGGAGGCCCCGGGGTGTTTGGAGCTGTCAGGGACAGTGCTTGCAGGGGCTGTTTCATTTCAGCTCATAAGTGAGGACCTGTGGCCCAGTCCCCTGAGGCACTACCTCAGGGGTACAAAGGCCCCACTGGAGGGAGCTGCAAGAGGACCCGTTGCCGAGGAGCCCAGGGGCTAGGCGTTCCCAGGTCAGTCAGTGGTTGCACCCAGGAGACTCCTCTGAGAAACAGCAGGGAAAAGTCAAGCTCAGGACATCTGGACGTTCCCCAGGGCCCCACGTGGTCCGCGGGGATATTTCAAAGGGCAGGGGCCGGCCCCTGTGCCAAGGGAGTGCTTACCCAAAGCGGGATACTTTAACACGTTTCTGCGATTCCCTGTCTCTGGCAATTTGGGCGCCCCCCTACCGGGGCCCGGAAGCACTCAGTGGGCCGCCGTACCGCGCGCCCCCTCCCCAGCTCTCCACACAAACTTGTACGCAGCCATGCTGCACCTGCTCTGCAGCCTGTGGCCCGGGGTCCCTGTCTAAGCCCAGGGCTCCTTCAGCCGATCCCACCTACCTTCTGGTGGCCTCAGGCTCCAGGCAGCACGCTTTTCACGTCCTGGGGCCTCTCAGGGCACGGTGCAATGACTGGGGACACCATGGGTCACAGAGTGGCCCGAGACACCACCATTGGGTGGTGTGCCCCTGCCGCTGAGTGCGCGACTGGGCATTCTTGTTGGGGTGAGAGTCTCGGGGGGGCAGTCCAGAGCATGCGGTGAAGAGGGCAGACCATGCAACCGGCCAGGGAGGACACGGCCTGGGCGCGGTCTTCCCGCGCCAGTGATGGCCGAAGGATTCTGTGTGGTTTTCCCGCACAGGAACAAAGGCTGCCCCGGGGATCGCCTGTGGATGTGGACGCACAGACAGATGGCACCGTGTGCCTGAGTGACGGGGAAAGACACATAAAGGTCTCAGCAGTGCTTCCGCCTCTGTGTCTTTTGTAGCCGGGTCACGCGCCACTCTTAAGCACAAGGGCCGCGCCCCCATTCACACATCCAGTGCACGTGGAATCCTGCCCACGGTCCCATCTCTGACTGGAGGAGATGTGTGATGAGCAGGCCGGGCAGGGCCTGCAGACTCCCTTGCCCCATCACGGCCCCGTCCATGCCACCTTACGACTTCAGCAACCTGTTTCCTCACCCAAGCAGCTCCAGCTCAGGGTCATGAGCCAGAATCCAGATAGGGTCCTGTCAGTGTACTTTGGGCTTGTCCATCTGTATAGTTGCCGTGCTCCCAACACCTGCTGCTACGTAGTTCCTCGACTGAGGACGAAGTTTATGCAGCGGGTAGGCTGCATGTGTGCACTCAGGGACTCCCCAGGCGCCTTCCTTTGCCTCTGCTTGTAAATGGGCACTTGATGTGACAGAGAGTGTCGGGCTCCGGGCTCCGAGGTGCAGTCGCAGATAAGAGGATCTGCTTCAGTTCTGCCCGGAGGGGACGCTTTCGTGTTCCTGTAGGATGAGTGTCAGGAATCCATGCCCCAGGGCTGAGGGCGGAGGCAGCGCTGAAATGTTTGATCTGGAGGACCTCATGCAGCTGACTGAGGTGAGGTGAGGGAATGAAGTGTTGGTGGAAGGGGACATGGTGGCCTTGGAGTAGGGCTGTGGTTGTTCCCCGTAATGAAGGGGAGGGCGATGCCTGGAAGTGTAGCAGTGTGCAGATAGGGAGTTCCGGTGGGAGTAGGAGTAAGTCTACGGGGTAGGGGGTGGGAGGCGGGTAAGTGGTGCAGAAGGAGGATTCCGAGGACGAGCAGGGAGGCAAAGATGGAAGAGCGGGGTGAGGCCGTTGGGCAGAAGCCGAAGGCATGGAGGAGGAAGCGCTTGCGGAGGAGGCTTGTGGAGAAGGGCCTGTGAGAAGGAGGGAAGTGCACCTTGGGGGACTTGGTGCAGGAGGGGCTGGTAGTTGGGGAAGAGGTTGTGCCCGAGGTGACGGTGGTAAGGAAGGAGTTAGCACTGGATGTGTGGTTGGTTCATGTGGGGGAGGGTCTTTGGAAATGTGTCAGCAGAGGAACAGCTGGGGGGTGGGAGAGGAGATCTGGAGGTAGGGAGCGAGCAGGCAGGTGCTGGTAAAATAGCAATCAGTGTGGGAGGAGGAACAGAACGCCCAGGAGGGGAAACGAGAGAGAGAGGAGCTGTGGAAGCTTAGGGGTTGGGGGAAGAAGCGGGAATGCGGGTCCGGGTGTTACAGGAGCTGGTGTTGCGCGCGCAGAAGGAGGTGGTGGCGGAAGACCACCTGAAGACGATGAGGAGCCTGAGGTCCAAACACGGACCTTAGAGGGCTGAGCAGTGCGAGCAAGAGCAGCGACCAGAGCGTGGACAGGTGGAAGTGGCAACGTTGGTGCCGAAGTGGATGACTTCATGCGAGTGGGACAGTTTTGGCCTAGGGCGAAGTGCTGGTGGCAAGGAAGGATGTCTGGTGGAATCTGCAAGTGTGGAGGGAGGAGGTGGTGACTGAAGAGCAGTTGCTGGAGGAGGCGCAGCTTGTGCTGCAGTAGGGAGCCAAGAAGGAGTAGCAGTGAGAGAAGCGTAGGGCCTGCAAGTGGAAGCGGTGGTAGGGGGAGAGAGTTTTCAAGAGCTAGAAGTGAGAAGAAGGCAGGACGAGTAGAGGCTCACACTCTGTTTGTGGAAGGAGTGGGGTAACACGAAGTTCTGCTGAGGGAGAGCAGGGACGGGCAGAATCACCCTGAGGAGAGGCTGCAGGGGCAATTGGTTGCTGGGGGACAGCTGGTGCGGGAGAGCGGCGGGACCCACCGGGAGACCGGCGGGTGGAGGGTCCCGAGGGCGGGGCCCAGGCCAAAGCACATTGGCTAGGCCAGCACTCACCGAAACAGGAGCAGGCTGGGCCTTGACCCATGGGGCCCTGCACCTGGACGCCACTGGAGCCTCCAGGGGCGCTGCAGGCGGAGATGGAGCCCTTGAATGAGCGAGCCAGCAGGGCCTTCTCTGGGTTCGAGTGTGGGGCTTCTTAGAGGAGAAAGTCCCACCTGGAACTCAGAAGCAACGTCCATCAGCGCACGTGTGCATTCTGGGCCGAAGCGCAGTCCTCGGGGCCGCACCGCAGGGACTACAAGGTGCCAGAGCAGGGCCCGGAGTAAGGCATCAGCGGGCTTACTTTGCAAAGGATACGGGCATTTTCCAGAAGGGCTCCGGAGCTCCCACATGGTGCAGAAGAGCTCAGGGTGGGCACCACAGGCAGATGCAGAGCTTTGAGGGCATGCCTCATCTCCATGGAAACAGTGCAGTCCAGACCAGGACACACACCGAGGCTCGTACTGCACAGGTTCTTGTGTGAGTAAGGCTGCAGGAGGGCGCCTTGAGGTTCCACATGCTCAGTCAGAGGCAGGAGTGTGTGGCGTGATGAAGAGGAGGCTCGGCTGCCCATGGGGGCTCTGAGGGCCAGGAACCCCCCTCTCGGGAGCAACAGGAATGGAGCAAAGGAGAGCCACCGTAGGCTCCGTTGCCCTGTGAGGACAAGGCATGGGCCTAGGGGGAAAACGGAGGTGATGCGATGGCACTCTGTTCTCCAGAAACACTGCATTTCCTAGCCGCTCCCTGCTCAGGACCCTGCCTGCAGGCTCCTTGACCTAGAGCAGTTTGTCAAGCACTTAGAGCTGTCCGCCATGATCAGGGAGCGAGAAAAAGAACACGGGGAAACCTCATGATCGATCTGAAGGTGAGGCTGGGTAGAGCAAGGCGGGGCAGGGAGGGAGCTGGGGAGGATCAGCCGCCGTGCCCGGGAACAGGACATGGCACGCACCTGGAGTGAGATTCCTCCCTGGGCGCCCACTCTTCCCAGCAGGTGGATAAAGGCGGTGAGCGAGGCCAGACCCTGCTCTTGTTTGGCACTTGGTCCCACTTCCTCTGTGATGTGATTGTGAAGCCGTATGTCAGTAGGCTCCCTGACATCCTGATATTTGCAGGATCCCCGCATGGCTGGCAGAAGCCGGCGGGTTGAACTTGTTGCAGGCGGCCCTCTTTCCAGCTGCCTTTCTTCCTGACGGTCTAGGCTGTCCGTTTGCCGGGCCACTCGGTGGCGTGAGCATGACCAATGAGAGGCCTCCAGCCTCTCCGCTGGAGGCAGCGCTAGGACCCGCGCCAGCACCCAGCGGTGCTGGACCCACCGCTAGGGCAGCCCTAAGGACGTGCGGCCGTAGTCCTCACTGCTGTCGTTCCCCATCCCAGAGCTTGGCCGGGGGGAGGCGGCGGGGGGCGGGGGGGGGGGGGGTGGGGTGCTGGCGGGATTGCGGAGGTCAGGCCTCCCTGGCAATGCCGGGAAAATCCTTGGTGTGTGAGCCAGCAGTCTAGGATTTGGGTGAGAGCTCGGCCCCGGCCCCTCACCTTTTCTGTTTCTTCTGCAAGTGGGTCTGCCGTGGACTGTGGCCCAATCCTCTGCAGTCCTGTGTGAGGAAGCTGGCGGCAGGAGAAGCGCAGGAGAAAGGGCAGCTTGGCGAGGAGACCACCCTTGGCAGGGCACTCTGCGGAGGAGTGACCCACAGATGGGCCATTTCATTCTTCCCTGGACCCGTCGAGACAGGGAGGACTAAAGCCCAGGACCCCAGGTCTCCAGGCCATCAGGGTAAGACGGGAAGCCCGGAGCGGGCCTCCGTTCCATTGCAAACGGCAGCCTGCACCACTTCGTTGGTGCAGTAGAAAGCGGGTTCTGTCTGGCGAAGCCCGCCTTGGACGAAGGACCGTGCGTGCCCAGAGTATCTCCGCACTCATACTGCTGCGGTGACTCCGCTACCCTGACCTCCCATTCCAGGCCAACCACCCCACCCTGCGGCCCACCTTCCACCCCTTGATCGGTGGCCTGCACAATGCTCTTGCCACCTCCACTCCCACACATGTGTAGGAAGCATGAGAGGTTCCTCGAGTCCCTCCTGTGCCCCCTTCAGATCCTCACAGCCATCGCGGGCATGCTTCTGGGCCTCCTGCGCCCTCCACCACCACGGAACCCTGGTCATTGTGGAGGAAAGTGTTGAACACAAGGGTGCAGGGCATCGAAGAGGTCTGCGCTGCAGGTGCCATGCTCTCTCATTCCTAGAGGCTTGCACCTTTGTGAAAGACATTTCGCCCTCGGGGCTCCTGTTAGTTACACAGGGCACAGGCCAGGGTGAGGGACCCTGTGGTTGGGCTCTTCGATCCGCATGCAATGTGCAAATCACCCACAAATGCACTCTGTGCGGTGTTCGGATTCATTTGAGACGAGGAGCAAAGAAGCACATGGACTGCACATCTTAGAGCGTAGATTGCGCGCACAGCTTTCCGGGAATTCGAGACTCGGGCAATGTTTGAGTGATTCGGGGACGAGCCCGGCCATCAACATCCCCGCTGGGGATCTCTCCCCTACGTGGGAGTGAGGGTTAGTTACTCCGTCCACCCTGGGTGACACAGGGAAGCCCGAGGGTTTGGCGAGCTGGGCCAGGCAGGACGGGCCCCTCCCAGTCAGCGGCCGATGGCCCTGCGGGCTTTTGCTCCTGCACGCAGAAGGAATGCAATCCTGCCTACGATACGGGTTCTCTGGAGGGTGGTCCAGATGTTGCCCAGTCTGCAAGCCCCACGGCTGACCCCCACCCCTTACTTGCAGCCCAGCCGACCCCCCGGCACAGGTGCAACCCTCATAATGGCCATGTGATGACAGGTCCACCCATACCACCACCCTCACGGAAGGCCATCTCATTTTCCCACTGGCAGAATCAAGCCGAACATCCTGGGGTGGAGTGCACACAGCAGGCTACCCAGTGACACCGCAAGGTGTTTCAGCCTCTGTGCACTCTCCTTGCTTGAACGGCTGCACCTTCACTTGACAGGAACGTCAACTTTGGTTTCCGGGGTGTGCCCCACCGTTGCACATTCTGCTTCAGTGTGCAAGACCTCCGTGCGCTGACACGGATTTCCACGTCTCCCTTTGGTGTGACTGAGTGCTGCGTGGCGCTGCCCCGGGCACCTGCTTGCACACAGCAGGGCCTGAGCAGCCTCCCGGGCCGGCCACCACACACCTCACACTCCTACTCCTGCACCCTTCCCTGGAAACCTACCCCACAGCCTGGCGTTGGCTCTGCCCGTGAACTCCCTTGGTTCCCGTTACTCGCCCTGCCGCTCCCGGTAGCGGTGGAGCCCACCGGCCCCGGGCACCAGTCCCCTGCGACGAACGGGTTAGATGTCCGTGAGCAAGGGCAGATTTTCGAGAGCAGGGGCGCGTGAGAAATGCAGGGTAGCTGAAGAGAGGGGGACATACCGGTCACGAACCCCTTGCCTTCACTCCTGCTCTCAGAGGGCCAGCAGGCCTTAGTTTCTTTCAGCAACGCAGCCTGAAATGGGGACACCTGGGGCCCATCTTTCCCTTAGCGAAGCAGGGTAGAAAGAGTTGGCGACGCAGAGTTCCCAACGGCATTCCCACACCTGAACGGGTCACTGGGGCAGAGGGCCAGATGGGTGCTGTGTGAAACGCAGCAACCCCGTAAGAAGGAGCTGCCTTGCCTACTTAAGGCAGCGTGTTGCTGTAGCTCACTGGAATCCCCAGGTGGGGAGGGGACAGAGAGCCGGGCGCAAGGACAGACAGGGAGCGGGACTGAAAGAGGGAACAGGGAGAAGGTGACACATGGACAGAAAGACTGAATGCACCCTTTGCTTGGCTCTTTGCCCTCTTGAAGGGAGGCCAGAGTCTTCTTCTGGCACGGGCTTTCCCTCTGGCTGGCCCCGGCCCCTTGCAGGGGCTGTCCTCCCAGGAATAGCCTCTGCTCCCAGGACGCGCGTCCCTGTGCCTCTCTCCCTTGGTTTACCCAGGGACCCTGGGAAGGTGCCATGGAGAGGTGAAGAGGTAGTGAGCAGCTCTAGTTAGCACCTGCAGGAAACACACAGCAGACGGCCACGGCCAGGGAAGGGCCGCAAAAGGTCAGAGAGTGAACTTCGTGGGCACCGCCTTGATGCGAGAGAGGGTTAGCTGCGCAAGGGAGGGGGCTGACAGGCGGGACTAGGAGTGTGCCGCTCAGGGGAGCCTCGGTTGGAGGACCCCAGAGGAGGCGAGCAGGCTGGGCGTGGCTGACAGCCCGCTCCTTGATCCCTGGTCTTCCTCTCCACTAGGGGGCGACTGAAAGGTACAGGCGCTCGCGCGCGGGATCCCGCCAGAACCTGGGGTCGCCAGGGCCCCAGGAATGCTGACAGAGCAGGGATAAGGGCGGTGCCCCTTGGCAGCTGCCCGGCCGCCGAGCCCGCAGACATGGCGAGTCCTGCTGGGCACGCAATCGGCGGTGCATCGTGCGCTATGGGGGTGACCACAGCCCCTGCCAGGGCCCTCCAGGTGACAGGGCTGCCGGGGTGCCGAGGCAGTGCAGCACGAGGGGACCGTGGCGGCCGCCGGGGGTGGCGTTGGGGGCCAGGTGGCGGAGGGCTGGCCAAGGATCGCTACAAGGGAAGGGCGAATGCTATGCAGAAGCCCAGGCCCTCAGAGCCTGCTGGAGGGGGCGAGCCTGGCTGGGTGGAGGGTGGCGCTGCGGGCGGGGTTGGTGCTGGACATGCGGGGTCTCGTGCAGGTGCTGGAAGTGGGGGCAGGAGGCCAGAAGTCGGCTGCAGAAGAGGCCCCATTAAGGGCCGAGGAGAAGCCAGGTGGGAGCAGCGCGCGGCCGCCACTGGAGGTGCTGGAGGCCCTGCAGTGGCAGCTGAGCGCCGAGAGTGCCCGAGGCCGCAGGGACTACCTTGCTGTGAAGCTGGCCACGGCCCAGCGGCGGAAGCCCATTCTGGAGCGTAGGCGGAGCGTCATCCAGCGCATCCCCGGTTTCTGGGCCAAAGCCATATCCTTCCCCGTGCTGTGTGTGGTGGTGGTTGGCATGGTGGAGGAGGACGGCTGTGGTGAGAGGGCGAGGAGGAGGGTCCGGGCTTGTGAGGGGGTTGTGCGCGGAGGACAGAGCCTGGCACCTGCAGAGGCATAGGAAGACAGGGGAGAGGGGCCGTGGCGGGTGATGGGAGGCATGGAGAGGGAGGGCCGGGCAGGGAGGGAAGGGCTGTCTCTGGCCGTCAGAGCAGAAGGTGTGGGCACCAGCCACCATTCCCGCGCTGCAGATATCCGGGGCGCATTGCTACAACCCAAGAGCCCAGAGGAGAGCTTTGCCCAGGGGGCTCGGGGAAGGAGACACGTGGCCCGCGCCCACCTCCCTGATGCCTTCCTTCCCGTGTTCTTGTCAGACGGCAGGTCCCAAGAAGGTTTGGGGGCAGGCCACAGAGCCTGTTCCCACCCTCCTTCCCTAGGCACACCCAGGCGAGCCTCTCCGGGCACGTGCACACACACAGACGCGCAGACACACCCTTTTGGTGGCAAGCCGCCTGTTTGGGGGAGTTCCAAAGGGGAACGCTGCCTTCCTGCAGCGCAGGGGTGTCTGGAAACGACTGCGTGGTGACACGGTCTCTGCGGAACAGGCGCACTGCTTTCTCTGGGACCCCAAGGGACAGGGAAAGGGCACGGGCAGAGGACCTCAGCGCTGAGTCCTCTGCGCCAGCACAGCCTCCCGAAGGGCTGGTGTCTGGGAAGGAGTGGAGGGGGCGCCTGCCGTCGCAGTGCAGGCAGCCTCAGGAGAACATGAGCCCAGAGGTAGCAGACTGGGGAGCCAGTGTGAGTAAAGGCAGTCGGGGAGGGCACAGCAAGAGGGCACACGTGCGGAGTCCAGGTGGGAGGGCCTCGGCAGTCTCTGTTTCGGGTTCAGTCGAAATCCGTGGCTCTCAGCTGTGCGTGGCCTTGGCTCTGAAGGCTTCTTGACCAAAGAGCAGATTCAGAACCACCCCCAGATATCAGCCATCATCAGTGACCAAGACGAAGACATGCTTGAGTACTTGCTCACTGTGGAGGTCAGACTGGGGTGGCAGAGGGGCAGTCAGGTGTGGGGGGCCTGGGCTCCAGGCGGGAGTGGTCCGAGCACAGGGAGGAAGGGAGGGGGAGGCGGGTGCTTCCCGCCAGCAGGCAAAGTCAGGCAGCTGGGTCAGATGACACCTGCGCCCACCACGTCTCCACAGGTGCAGGAACTGGTTGGTCCGAAGCACCGCTGCAGGCTGAAGTTCTTCTTTCGGAGCAACCCCTACTTCCTGAATGAAGTGATCATCAAGGAGTACCATGTGAGCCTTGCAGGTGAGGTGGGGTTGCTGGACTCGGGTGTGGGAGGGCAAGGAGAAGGGGTGGGGTGGGAGACCGGTGTGGACACCGGGCAGTAGGAAAGCACACAGGCAGGTCCTTCGCTTCAGGCTATCGGGCCACTCGTTCCACTGCCGTCGACTGGTTCTGGGACTATGAACGCGGAGTTCCCAGCCGCAGGCAGGACACAAGCAGCGTCAACCTCTTCAACTGGCTGTCAGAGCACAGTCTTCCTGGCTCGGGCAAGATTGCTGAGGTGAGGCTGCACTGGCCATGGTCAGAAAGGGCGATGCTGGAGGCCCCGGGGTGTTTGGAGCTGTCAGGGACAGTGCTTGCAGGGGCTGTTTCATTTCAGCTCATAAGTGAGGACCTGTGGCCCAGTCCCCTGAGGCACTACCTCAGGGGTACAAAGGCCCCACTGGAGGGAGCTGCAAGAGGACCCGTTGCCGAGGAGCCCAGGGGCTAGGCGTTCCCAGGTCAGTCAGTGGTTGCACCCAGGAGACTCCTCTGAGAAACAGCAGGGAAAAGTCAAGCTCAGGACATCTGGACGTTCCCCAGGGCCCCACGTGGTCCGCGGGGATATTTCAAAGGGCAGGGGCCGGCCCCTGTGCCAAGGGAGTGCTTACCCAAAGCGGGATACTTTAACACGTTTCTGCGATTCCCTGTCTCTGGCAATTTGGGCGCCCCCCTACCGGGGCCCGGAAGCACTCAGTGGGCCGCCGTACCGCGCGCCCCCTCCCCAGCTCTCCACACAAACTTGTACGCAGCCATGCTGCACCTGCTCTGCAGCCTGTGGCCCGGGGTCCCTGTCTAAGCCCAGGGCTCCTTCAGCCGATCCCACCTACCTTCTGGTGGCCTCAGGCTCCAGGCAGCACGCTTTTCACGTCCTGGGGCCTCTCAGGGCACGGTGCAATGACTGGGGACACCATGGGTCACAGAGTGGCCCGAGACACCACCATTGGGTGGTGTGCCCCTGCCGCTGAGTGCGCGACTGGGCATTCTTGTTGGGGTGAGAGTCTCGGGGGGGCAGTCCAGAGCATGCGGTGAAGAGGGCAGACCATGCAACCGGCCAGGGAGGACACGGCCTGGGCGCGGTCTTCCCGCGCCAGTGATGGCCGAAGGATTCTGTGTGGTTTTCCCGCACAGGAACAAAGGCTGCCCCGGGGATCGCCTGTGGATGTGGACGCACAGACAGATGGCACCGTGTGCCTGAGTGACGGGGAAAGACACATAAAGGTCTCAGCAGTGCTTCCGCCTCTGTGTCTTTTGTAGCCGGGTCACGCGCCACTCTTAAGCACAAGGGCCGCGCCCCCATTCACACATCCAGTGCACGTGGAATCCTGCCCACGGTCCCATCTCTGACTGGAGGAGATGTGTGATGAGCAGGCCGGGCAGGGCCTGCAGACTCCCTTGCCCCATCACGGCCCCGTCCATGCCACCTTACGACTTCAGCAACCTGTTTCCTCACCCAAGCAGCTCCAGCTCAGGGTCATGAGCCAGAATCCAGATAGGGTCCTGTCAGTGTACTTTGGGCTTGTCCATCTGTATAGTTGCCGTGCTCCCAACACCTGCTGCTACGTAGTTCCTCGACTGAGGACGAAGTTTATGCAGCGGGTAGGCTGCATGTGTGCACTCAGGGACTCCCCAGGCGCCTTCCTTTGCCTCTGCTTGTAAATGGGCACTTGATGTGACAGAGAGTGTCGGGCTCCGGGCTCCGAGGTGCAGTCGCAGATAAGAGGATCTGCTTCAGTTCTGCCCGGAGGGGACGCTTTCGTGTTCCTGTAGGATGAGTGTCAGGAATCCATGCCCCAGGGCTGAGGGCGGAGGCAGCGCTGAAATGTTTGATCTGGAGGACCTCATGCAGCTGACTGAGGTGAGGTGAGGGAATGAAGTGTTGGTGGAAGGGGACATGGTGGCCTTGGAGTAGGGCTGTGGTTGTTCCCCGTAATGAAGGGGAGGGCGATGCCTGGAAGTGTAGCAGTGTGCAGATAGGGAGTTCCGGTGGGAGTAGGAGTAAGTCTACGGGGTAGGGGGTGGGAGGCGGGTAAGTGGTGCAGAAGGAGGATTCCGAGGACGAGCAGGGAGGCAAAGATGGAAGAGCGGGGTGAGGCCGTTGGGCAGAAGCCGAAGGCATGGAGGAGGAAGCGCTTGCGGAGGAGGCTTGTGGAGAAGGGCCTGTGAGAAGGAGGGAAGTGCACCTTGGGGGACTTGGTGCAGGAGGGGCTGGTAGTTGGGGAAGAGGTTGTGCCCGAGGTGACGGTGGTAAGGAAGGAGTTAGCACTGGATGTGTGGTTGGTTCATGTGGGGGAGGGTCTTTGGAAATGTGTCAGCAGAGGAACAGCTGGGGGGTGGGAGAGGAGATCTGGAGGTAGGGAGCGAGCAGGCAGGTGCTGGTAAAATAGCAATCAGTGTGGGAGGAGGAACAGAACGCCCAGGAGGGGAAACGAGAGAGAGAGGAGCTGTGGAAGCTTAGGGGTTGGGGGAAGAAGCGGGAATGCGGGTCCGGGTGTTACAGGAGCTGGTGTTGCGCGCGCAGAAGGAGGTGGTGGCGGAAGACCACCTGAAGACGATGAGGAGCCTGAGGTCCAAACACGGACCTTAGAGGGCTGAGCAGTGCGAGCAAGAGCAGCGACCAGAGCGTGGACAGGTGGAAGTGGCAACGTTGGTGCCGAAGTGGATGACTTCATGCGAGTGGGACAGTTTTGGCCTAGGGCGAAGTGCTGGTGGCAAGGAAGGATGTCTGGTGGAATCTGCAAGTGTGGAGGGAGGAGGTGGTGACTGAAGAGCAGTTGCTGGAGGAGGCGCAGCTTGTGCTGCAGTAGGGAGCCAAGAAGGAGTAGCAGTGAGAGAAGCGTAGGGCCTGCAAGTGGAAGCGGTGGTAGGGGGAGAGAGTTTTCAAGAGCTAGAAGTGAGAAGAAGGCAGGACGAGTAGAGGCTCACACTCTGTTTGTGGAAGGAGTGGGGTAACACGAAGTTCTGCTGAGGGAGAGCAGGGACGGGCAGAATCACCCTGAGGAGAGGCTGCAGGGGCAATTGGTTGCTGGGGGACAGCTGGTGCGGGAGAGCGGCGGGACCCACCGGGAGACCGGCGGGTGGAGGGTCCCGAGGGCGGGGCCCAGGCCAAAGCACATTGGCTAGGCCAGCACTCACCGAAACAGGAGCAGGCTGGGCCTTGACCCATGGGGCCCTGCACCTGGACGCCACTGGAGCCTCCAGGGGCGCTGCAGGCGGAGATGGAGCCCTTGAATGAGCGAGCCAGCAGGGCCTTCTCTGGGTTCGAGTGTGGGGCTTCTTAGAGGAGAAAGTCCCACCTGGAACTCAGAAGCAACGTCCATCAGCGCACGTGTGCATTCTGGGCCGAAGCGCAGTCCTCGGGGCCGCACCGCAGGGACTACAAGGTGCCAGAGCAGGGCCCGGAGTAAGGCATCAGCGGGCTTACTTTGCAAAGGATACGGGCATTTTCCAGAAGGGCTCCGGAGCTCCCACATGGTGCAGAAGAGCTCAGGGTGGGCACCACAGGCAGATGCAGAGCTTTGAGGGCATGCCTCATCTCCATGGAAACAGTGCAGTCCAGACCAGGACACACACCGAGGCTCGTACTGCACAGGTTCTTGTGTGAGTAAGGCTGCAGGAGGGCGCCTTGAGGTTCCACATGCTCAGTCAGAGGCAGGAGTGTGTGGCGTGATGAAGAGGAGGCTCGGCTGCCCATGGGGGCTCTGAGGGCCAGGAACCCCCCTCTCGGGAGCAACAGGAATGGAGCAAAGGAGAGCCACCGTAGGCTCCGTTGCCCTGTGAGGACAAGGCATGGGCCTAGGGGGAAAACGGAGGTGATGCGATGGCACTCTGTTCTCCAGAAACACTGCATTTCCTAGCCGCTCCCTGCTCAGGACCCTGCCTGCAGGCTCCTTGACCTAGAGCAGTTTGTCAAGCACTTAGAGCTGTCCGCCATGATCAGGGAGCGAGAAAAAGAACACGGGGAAACCTCATGATCGATCTGAAGGTGAGGCTGGGTAGAGCAAGGCGGGGCAGGGAGGGAGCTGGGGAGGATCAGCCGCCGTGCCCGGGAACAGGACATGGCACGCACCTGGAGTGAGATTCCTCCCTGGGCGCCCACTCTTCCCAGCAGGTGGATAAAGGCGGTGAGCGAGGCCAGACCCTGCTCTTGTTTGGCACTTGGTCCCACTTCCTCTGTGATGTGATTGTGAAGCCGTATGTCAGTAGGCTCCCTGACATCCTGATATTTGCAGGATCCCCGCATGGCTGGCAGAAGCCGGCGGGTTGAACTTGTTGCAGGCGGCCCTCTTTCCAGCTGCCTTTCTTCCTGACGGTCTAGGCTGTCCGTTTGCCGGGCCACTCGGTGGCGTGAGCATGACCAATGAGAGGCCTCCAGCCTCTCCGCTGGAGGCAGCGCTAGGACCCGCGCCAGCACCCAGCGGTGCTGGACCCACCGCTAGGGCAGCCCTAAGGACGTGCGGCCGTAGTCCTCACTGCTGTCGTTCCCCATCCCAGAGCTTGGCCGGGGGGAGGCGGCGGGGGGCGGGGGGGGGGGGGGTGGGGTGCTGGCGGGATTGCGGAGGTCAGGCCTCCCTGGCAATGCCGGGAAAATCCTTGGTGTGTGAGCCAGCAGTCTAGGATTTGGGTGAGAGCTCGGCCCCGGCCCCTCACCTTTTCTGTTTCTTCTGCAAGTGGGTCTGCCGTGGACTGTGGCCCAATCCTCTGCAGTCCTGTGTGAGGAAGCTGGCGGCAGGAGAAGCGCAGGAGAAAGGGCAGCTTGGCGAGGAGACCACCCTTGGCAGGGCACTCTGCGGAGGAGTGACCCACAGATGGGCCATTTCATTCTTCCCTGGACCCGTCGAGACAGGGAGGACTAAAGCCCAGGACCCCAGGTCTCCAGGCCATCAGGGTAAGACGGGAAGCCCGGAGCGGGCCTCCGTTCCATTGCAAACGGCAGCCTGCACCACTTCGTTGGTGCAGTAGAAAGCGGGTTCTGTCTGGCGAAGCCCGCCTTGGACGAAGGACCGTGCGTGCCCAGAGTATCTCCGCACTCATACTGCTGCGGTGACTCCGCTACCCTGACCTCCCATTCCAGGCCAACCACCCCACCCTGCGGCCCACCTTCCACCCCTTGATCGGTGGCCTGCACAATGCTCTTGCCACCTCCACTCCCACACATGTGTAGGAAGCATGAGAGGTTCCTCGAGTCCCTCCTGTGCCCCCTTCAGATCCTCACAGCCATCGCGGGCATGCTTCTGGGCCTCCTGCGCCCTCCACCACCACGGAACCCTGGTCATTGTGGAGGAAAGTGTTGAACACAAGGGTGCAGGGCATCGAAGAGGTCTGCGCTGCAGGTGCCATGCTCTCTCATTCCTAGAGGCTTGCACCTTTGTGAAAGACATTTCGCCCTCGGGGCTCCTGTTAGTTACACAGGGCACAGGCCAGGGTGAGGGACCCTGTGGTTGGGCTCTTCGATCCGCATGCAATGTGCAAATCACCCACAAATGCACTCTGTGCGGTGTTCGGATTCATTTGAGACGAGGAGCAAAGAAGCACATGGACTGCACATCTTAGAGCGTAGATTGCGCGCACAGCTTTCCGGGAATTCGAGACTCGGGCAATGTTTGAGTGATTCGGGGACGAGCCCGGCCATCAACATCCCCGCTGGGGATCTCTCCCCTACGTGGGAGTGAGGGTTAGTTACTCCGTCCACCCTGGGTGACACAGGGAAGCCCGAGGGTTTGGCGAGCTGGGCCAGGCAGGACGGGCCCCTCCCAGTCAGCGGCCGATGGCCCTGCGGGCTTTTGCTCCTGCACGCAGAAGGAATGCAATCCTGCCTACGATACGGGTTCTCTGGAGGGTGGTCCAGATGTTGCCCAGTCTGCAAGCCCCACGGCTGACCCCCACCCCTTACTTGCAGCCCAGCCGACCCCCCGGCACAGGTGCAACCCTCATAATGGCCATGTGATGACAGGTCCACCCATACCACCACCCTCACGGAAGGCCATCTCATTTTCCCACTGGCAGAATCAAGCCGAACATCCTGGGGTGGAGTGCACACAGCAGGCTACCCAGTGACACCGCAAGGTGTTTCAGCCTCTGTGCACTCTCCTTGCTTGAACGGCTGCACCTTCACTTGACAGGAACGTCAACTTTGGTTTCCGGGGTGTGCCCCACCGTTGCACATTCTGCTTCAGTGTGCAAGACCTCCGTGCGCTGACACGGATTTCCACGTCTCCCTTTGGTGTGACTGAGTGCTGCGTGGCGCTGCCCCGGGCACCTGCTTGCACACAGCAGGGCCTGAGCAGCCTCCCGGGCCGGCCACCACACACCTCACACTCCTACTCCTGCACCCTTCCCTGGAAACCTACCCCACAGCCTGGCGTTGGCTCTGCCCGTGAACTCCCTTGGTTCCCGTTACTCGCCCTGCCGCTCCCGGTAGCGGTGGAGCCCACCGGCCCCGGGCACCAGTCCCCTGCGACGAACGGGTTAGATGTCCGTGAGCAAGGGCAGATTTTCGAGAGCAGGGGCGCGTGAGAAATGCAGGGTAGCTGAAGAGAGGGGGACATACCGGTCACGAACCCCTTGCCTTCACTCCTGCTCTCAGAGGGCCAGCAGGCCTTAGTTTCTTTCAGCAACGCAGCCTGAAATGGGGACACCTGGGGCCCATCTTTCCCTTAGCGAAGCAGGGTAGAAAGAGTTGGCGACGCAGAGTTCCCAACGGCATTCCCACACCTGAACGGGTCACTGGGGCAGAGGGCCAGATGGGTGCTGTGTGAAACGCAGCAACCCCGTAAGAAGGAGCTGCCTTGCCTACTTAAGGCAGCGTGTTGCTGTAGCTCACTGGAATCCCCAGGTGGGGAGGGGACAGAGAGCCGGGCGCAAGGACAGACAGGGAGCGGGACTGAAAGAGGGAACAGGGAGAAGGTGACACATGGACAGAAAGACTGAATGCACCCTTTGCTTGGCTCTTTGCCCTCTTGAAGGGAGGCCAGAGTCTTCTTCTGGCACGGGCTTTCCCTCTGGCTGGCCCCGGCCCCTTGCAGGGGCTGTCCTCCCAGGAATAGCCTCTGCTCCCAGGACGCGCGTCCCTGTGCCTCTCTCCCTTGGTTTACCCAGGGACCCTGGGAAGGTGCCATGGAGAGGTGAAGAGGTAGTGAGCAGCTCTAGTTAGCACCTGCAGGAAACACACAGCAGACGGCCACGGCCAGGGAAGGGCCGCAAAAGGTCAGAGAGTGAACTTCGTGGGCACCGCCTTGATGCGAGAGAGGGTTAGCTGCGCAAGGGAGGGGGCTGACAGGCGGGACTAGGAGTGTGCCGCTCAGGGGAGCCTCGGTTGGAGGACCCCAGAGGAGGCGAGCAGGCTGGGCGTGGCTGACAGCCCGCTCCTTGATCCCTGGTCTTCCTCTCCACTAGGGGGCGACTGAAAGGTACAGGCGCGCGCGCGGGATCCCGCCAGAACCTGGGGTCGCCAGGGCCCCAGGAATGCTGACAGAGCAGGGATAAGGGCGGTGCCCCTTGGCAGCTGCCCGGCCGCCGAGCCCGCAGACATGGCGAGTCCTGCTGGGCACGCAATCGGCGGTGCATCGTGCGCTATGGGGGTGACCACAGCCCCTGCCAGGGCCCTCCAGGTGACAGGGCTGCCGGGGTGCCGAGGCAGTGCAGCACGAGGGGACCGTGGCGGCCGCCGGGGGTGGCGTTGGGGGCCAGGTGGCGGAGGGCTGGCCAAGGATCGCTACAAGGGAAGGGCGAATGCTATGCAGAAGCCCAGGCCCTCAGAGCCTGCTGGAGGGGGCGAGCCTGGCTGGGTGGAGGGTGGCGCTGCGGGCGGGGTTGGTGCTGGACATGCGGGGTCTCGTGCAGGTGCTGGAAGTGGGGGCAGGAGGCCAGAAGTCGGCTGCAGAAGAGGCCCCATTAAGGGCCGAGGAGAAGCCAGGTGGGAGCAGCGCGCGGCCGCCACTGGAGGTGCTGGAGGCCCTGCAGTGGCAGCTGAGCGCCGAGAGTGCCCGAGGCCGCAGGGACTACCTTGCTGTGAAGCTGGCCACGGCCCAGCGGCGGAAGCCCATTCTGGAGCGTAGGCGGAGCGTCATCCAGCGCATCCCCGGTTTCTGGGCCAAAGCCATATCCTTCCCCGTGCTGTGTGTGGTGGTGGTTGGCATGGTGGAGGAGGACGGCTGTGGTGAGAGGGCGAGGAGGAGGGTCCGGGCTTGTGAGGGGGTTGTGCGCGGAGGACAGAGCCTGGCACCTGCAGAGGCATAGGAAGACAGGGGAGAGGGGCCGTGGCGGGTGATGGGAGGCATGGAGAGGGAGGGCCGGGCAGGGAGGGAAGGGCTGTCTCTGGCCGTCAGAGCAGAAGGTGTGGGCACCAGCCACCATTCCCGCGCTGCAGATATCCGGGGCGCATTGCTACAACCCAAGAGCCCAGAGGAGAGCTTTGCCCAGGGGGCTCGGGGAAGGAGACACGTGGCCCGCGCCCACCTCCCTGATGCCTTCCTTCCCGTGTTCTTGTCAGACGGCAGGTCCCAAGAAGGTTTGGGGGCAGGCCACAGAGCCTGTTCCCACCCTCCTTCCCTAGGCACACCCAGGCGAGCCTCTCCGGGCACGTGCACACACACAGACGCGCAGACACACCCTTTTGGTGGCAAGCCGCCT
The DNA here is from genome assembly GCF_022682495.2 of Desmodus rotundus. Taxonomy (NCBI): domain Eukaryota; kingdom Metazoa; phylum Chordata; class Mammalia; order Chiroptera; family Phyllostomidae; genus Desmodus; species Desmodus rotundus. The sequence goes on along the minus strand of NW_026527369.1, from coordinate 21,926 downwards.
GTTTGGGGGAGTTCCAAAGGGGAACGCTGCCTTCCTGCAGCGCAGGGGTGTCTGGAAACGACTGCGTGGTGACACGGTCTCTGCGGAACAGGCGCACTGCTTTCTCTGGGACCCCAAGGGACAGGGAAAGGGCACGGGCAGAGGACCTCAGCGCTGAGTCCTCTGCGCCAGCACAGCCTCCCGAAGGGCTGGTGTCTGGGAAGGAGTGGAGGGGGCGCCTGCCGTCGCAGTGCAGGCAGCCTCAGGAGAACATGAGCCCAGAGGTAGCAGACTGGGGAGCCAGTGTGAGTAAAGGCAGTCGGGGAGGGCACAGCAAGAGGGCACACGTGCGGAGTCCAGGTGGGAGGGCCTCGGCAGTCTCTGTTTCGGGTTCAGTCGAAATCCGTGGCTCTCAGCTGTGCGTGGCCTTGGCTCTGAAGGCTTCTTGACCAAAGAGCAGATTCAGAACCACCCCCAGATATCAGCCATCATCAGTGACCAAGACGAAGACATGCTTGAGTACTTGCTCACTGTGGAGGTCAGACTGGGGTGGCAGAGGGGCAGTCAGGTGTGGGGGGCCTGGGCTCCAGGCGGGAGTGGTCCGAGCACAGGGAGGAAGGGAGGGGGAGGCGGGTGCTTCCCGCCAGCAGGCAAAGTCAGGCAGCTGGGTCAGATGACACCTGCGCCCACCACGTCTCCACAGGTGCAGGAACTGGTTGGTCCGAAGCACCGCTGCAGGCTGAAGTTCTTCTTTCGGAGCAACCCCTACTTCCTGAATGAAGTGATCATCAAGGAGTACCATGTGAGCCTTGCAGGTGAGGTGGGGTTGCTGGACTCGGGTGTGGGAGGGCAAGGAGAAGGGGTGGGGTGGGAGACCGGTGTGGACACCGGGCAGTAGGAAAGCACACAGGCAGGTCCTTCGCTTCAGGCTATCGGGCCACTCGTTCCACTGCCGTCGACTGGTTCTGGGACTATGAACGCGGAGTTCCCAGCCGCAGGCAGGACACAAGCAGCGTCAACCTCTTCAACTGGCTGTCAGAGCACAGTCTTCCTGGCTCGGGCAAGATTGCTGAGGTGAGGCTGCACTGGCCATGGTCAGAAAGGGCGATGCTGGAGGCCCCGGGGTGTTTGGAGCTGTCAGGGACAGTGCTTGCAGGGGCTGTTTCATTTCAGCTCATAAGTGAGGACCTGTGGCCCAGTCCCCTGAGGCACTACCTCAGGGGTACAAAGGCCCCACTGGAGGGAGCTGCAAGAGGACCCGTTGCCGAGGAGCCCAGGGGCTAGGCGTTCCCAGGTCAGTCAGTGGTTGCACCCAGGAGACTCCTCTGAGAAACAGCAGGGAAAAGTCAAGCTCAGGACATCTGGACGTTCCCCAGGGCCCCACGTGGTCCGCGGGGATATTTCAAAGGGCAGGGGCCGGCCCCTGTGCCAAGGGAGTGCTTACCCAAAGCGGGATACTTTAACACGTTTCTGCGATTCCCTGTCTCTGGCAATTTGGGCGCCCCCCTACCGGGGCCCGGAAGCACTCAGTGGGCCGCCGTACCGCGCGCCCCCTCCCCAGCTCTCCACACAAACTTGTACGCAGCCATGCTGCACCTGCTCTGCAGCCTGTGGCCCGGGGTCCCTGTCTAAGCCCAGGGCTCCTTCAGCCGATCCCACCTACCTTCTGGTGGCCTCAGGCTCCAGGCAGCACGCTTTTCACGTCCTGGGGCCTCTCAGGGCACGGTGCAATGACTGGGGACACCATGGGTCACAGAGTGGCCCGAGACACCACCATTGGGTGGTGTGCCCCTGCCGCTGAGTGCGCGACTGGGCATTCTTGTTGGGGTGAGAGTCTCGGGGGGGCAGTCCAGAGCATGCGGTGAAGAGGGCAGACCATGCAACCGGCCAGGGAGGACACGGCCTGGGCGCGGTCTTCCCGCGCCAGTGATGGCCGAAGGATTCTGTGTGGTTTTCCCGCACAGGAACAAAGGCTGCCCCGGGGATCGCCTGTGGATGTGGACGCACAGACAGATGGCACCGTGTGCCTGAGTGACGGGGAAAGACACATAAAGGTCTCAGCAGTGCTTCCGCCTCTGTGTCTTTTGTAGCCGGGTCACGCGCCACTCTTAAGCACAAGGGCCGCGCCCCCATTCACACATCCAGTGCACGTGGAATCCTGCCCACGGTCCCATCTCTGACTGGAGGAGATGTGTGATGAGCAGGCCGGGCAGGGCCTGCAGACTCCCTTGCCCCATCACGGCCCCGTCCATGCCACCTTACGACTTCAGCAACCTGTTTCCTCACCAAGCAGCTCCAGCTCAGGGTCATGAGCCAGAATCCAGATAGGGTCCTGTCAGTGTACTTTGGGCTTGTCCATCTGTATAGTTGCCGTGCTCCCAACACCTGCTGCTACGTAGTTCCTCGACTGAGGACGAAGTTTATGCAGCGGGTAGGCTGCATGTGTGCACTCAGGGACTCCCCAGGCGCCTTCCTTTGCCTCTGCTTGTAAATGGGCACTTGATGTGACAGAGAGTGTCGGGCTCCGGGCTCCGAGGTGCAGTCGCAGATAAGAGGATCTGCTTCAGTTCTGCCCGGAGGGGACGCTTTCGTGTTCCTGTAGGATGAGTGTCAGGAATCCATGCCCAGGGCTGAGGGCGGAGGCAGCGCTGAAATGTTTGATCTGGAGGACCTCATGCAGCTGACTGAGGTGAGGTGAGGGAATGAAGTGTTGGTGGAAGGGGACATGGTGGCCTTGGAGTAGGGCTGTGGTTGTTCCCCGTAATGAAGGGGAGGGCGATGCCTGGAAGTGTAGCAGTGTGCAGATAGGGAGTTCCGGTGGGAGTAGGAGTAAGTCTACGGGGTAGGGGGTGGGAGGCGGGTAAGTGGTGCAGAAGGAGGATTCCGAGGACGAGCAGGGAGGCAAAGATGGAAGAGCGGGGTGAGGCCGTTGGGCAGAAGCCGAAGGCATGGAGGAGGAAGCGCTTGCGGAGGAGGCTTGTGGAGAAGGGCCTGTGAGAAGGAGGGAAGTGCACCTTGGGGGACTTGGTGCAGGAGGGGCTGGTAGTTGGGGAAGAGGTTGTGCCCGAGGTGACGGTGGTAAGGAAGGAGTTAGCACTGGATGTGTGGTTGGTTCATGTGGGGGAGGGTCTTTGGAAATGTGTCAGCAGAGGAACAGCTGGGGGTGGGAGAGGAGATCTGGAGGTAGGGAGCGAGCAGGCAGGTGCTGGTAAAATAGCAATCAGTGTGGGAGGAGGAACAGAACGCCCCAGGAGGGGAAACGAGAGAGAGAGGAGCTGTGGAAGCTTAGGGGTTGGGGAAGAAGCGGGAATGCGGGTCCGGGTGTTACAGGAGCTGGTGTTGCGCGCGCAGAAGGAGGTGGTGGCGGAAGACCACCTGAAGACGATGAGGAGCCTGAGGTCCAAACACGGACCTTAGAGGGCTGAGCAGTGCGAGCAAAGAGCAGCGACCAGAGCGTGGACAGGTGGAAGTGGCAACGTTGGTGCCGAAGTGGATGACTTCATGCGAGTGGGACAGTTTTGGCCTAGGGCGAAGTGCTGGTGGCAAGGAAGGATGTCTGGTGGAATCTGCAAGTGTGGAGGGAGGAGTGGTGACTGAAGAGCAGTTGCTGGAGGAGGCGCAGCTTGTGCTGCAGTAGGGAGCCAAGAAGGAGTAGCAGTGAGAGAAGCGTAGGGCCTGCAAGTGGAAGCTGGTGGTAGGGGGAGAGAGTTTTCAAGAGCTAGAAGTGAGAAGAAGGCAGGACGAGTAGAGGCTCACACTCTGTTTGTGGAAGGAGTGGGGTAACACGAAGTTCTGCCCCTGAGGAGAGGCTGCAGGGGCAATTGGTTGCTGGGGGACAGCTGGTGCGGGAGAGCGGCGGGACCCACCGGGAGACCGGCGGGTGGAGGGTCCCGAGGGCGGGGCCCAGGCCAAAGCACATTGGCTAGGCCAGCACTCACCGAAACAGGAGCAGGCTGGGCCTTGACCCATGGGGCCCTGCACCTGGACGCCACTGGAGCCTCCAGGGGCGCTGCAGGCGGAGATGGAGCCCTTGAATGAGCGAGCCAGCAGGGCCTTCTCTGGTTCGAGTGTGGGGGCTTCTTAGAGGAGAAAGTCCCACCTGGAACTCAGAAGCAACCGTCCATCAGCGCACGTGTGCATTCTGGGCCGAAGCGCAGTCCTCGGGGCCGCACCGCAGGGACTACAAGGTGCCAGAGCAGGGCCCGGAGTAAGGCATCAGCGGGCTTACTTTGCAAAGGATACGGGCATTTTCCAGAAGGGCTCCGGAGCTCCCACATGGTGCAGAACGAGCTCAGGGTGGGGCACCACAGGCAGATGCAGAGCTTTGAGGGCATGCCTCATCTCCATGGAAACAGTGCAGTCCCAGACCAGGACACACACCGAGGCTCGTACTGCACAGGTTCTTGTGTGAGTAAGGCTGCAGGAGGGCGCCTTGAGGTTCCACATGCTCAGTCAGAGGCAGGAGTGTGTGGCGTGATGAAGAGGAGGCTCGGCTGCCCATGGGGGCTCTGAGGGCCAGGAACCCCCCTCTCGGGAGCAACAGGAATGGAGCAAAGGAGAGCCACCGTTAGGCTCCGTTGCCCTGTGAGGACAAGGCATGGGCCCTAGGGGGGAAAACGGAGGTGATGCGATGGCACTCTGTTCTCCAGAAAACACTGCATTTCCTAGCCGCTCCCTGCTCAGGACCCTGCCTGCAGGCTCCTTGACCTAGAGCAGTTTGTCAAGCACTTAGAGCTGTCCGCCATGATCAGGGAGCGAGAAAAAGAACACGGGGAAACCTCATGATCGATCTGAAGGTGAGGCTGGGTAGAGCAAGGCGGGGCAGGGAGGGAGCTGGGGAGGATCAGCCGCCGTGCCCGGGAACAGGACAAGGCACGCACCTGGAGTGAGATTCCTCCCTGGGCGCCCACTCTTCCCAGCAGGTGGATAAAGGCGGTGAGCGAGGGCCAGACCCTGCTCTTGTTTGGCACTTGGTCCCACTTCCTCTGTGATGTGATTGTGAAGCCGTATGTCAGTAGGCTCCCTGACATCCTGATATTTGCAGGATCCCGCATGGCTGGCAGAAGCCGGCGGGTTGAACTTGTTGCAGGCGGCCCTCTTTCCAGCTGCCTTTCTTCCTGACGGTCTAGGCTGGTCCGTTTGCCGGGCCACTCGGGTGGCGTGAGCAAGACCAATGAGAGGCCTCCAGCCTCTCCGCTGGAGGCAGCGCTAGGACCCGCGCCAGCACCCAGCGGTGCTGGACCCACCGCTAGGGCAGCCCTAAGGACGTGCGGCCGTAGTCCTCACTGCTGTCGTTCCCCATCCCAGAGCTTGGCCGGGGGGAGGCGGCGGGGGGCGGGGGGGGGGGGGGGTGGGGTGCTGGCGGGATTGCGGAGGTCAGGCCTCCCTGGCAATGCCGGGAAAATCCTTGGTGTGTGAGCCAGCAGTCTAGGATTTGGGTGAGAGCTCGGCCCCGGCCCCTCACCTTTTCTGTTTCTTCTGCAAGTGGGTCTGCCGTGGACTGTGGCCCAATCCTCTGCAGTCCTGTGTGAGGAAGCTGGCGGCAGGAGAAGCGCAGGAGAAAGGGCAGCTTGGCGAGGAGACCACCCTTGGCAGGGCACTCTGCGGAGGAGTGACCCACAGATGGGCCATTTCATTCTTCCCTGGACCCGTCGAGACAGGGAGGGACTAAAGCCCAGGACCCCAGGTCTCCAGGCCATCAGGGTTAAGACGGGAAGCCCGGAGCGGGCCTCCGTTCCATTGCAAACGGCAGCCTGCACCACTTCGTTGGTGCAGTAGAAAGCGGGTTCTGTCTGGCGAAGCCCGCCTTGGACGAAGGACCGTGCGTGCCCAGAGTATCTCCGCACTCATACTGCTGCGGTGACTCCGCTACCCTGACCTCCCATTCCAGGCCAACCACCCCACCCTGCGGCCCACCTTCCACCCCTTGATCGGTGGCCTGCACAATGCTCTTGCCACCTCCACTCCCACACATGTGTAGGAAGCATGAGAGGTTCCTCGAGTCCCTCCTGTGCCCCCTTCAGATCCTCACAGCCATCGCGGGCATGCTTCTGGGCCTCCTGCGCCCTCCACCACCACGGAACCCTGGTCATTGTGGAGGAAAGTGTTGAACACAAGGGTGCAGGGCATCGAAGAGGTCTGCGCTGCAGGTGCCATGCTCTCTCATTCCTAGAGGGCTTGCACCTTTGTGAAAGACATTTCGCCCTCGGGGCTCCTGTTAGTTACACAGGGCACAGGCCAGGGTGAGGGACCCTGTGGTTGGGCTCTTCGATCCGCATGCAATGTGCAAATCACCCACAAATGCACTCTGTGCGGTGTGTTCGGATTCATTTGAGACGAGGAGCAAAGAAGCACATGGACTGCACATCTTAGAGCGTAGATTGCGCGCACAGCTTTCCGGGAATTCGAGACTCGGGCAATGTTTGAGTGATTCGGGGACGAGCCCGGCCATCAACATCCCCGCTGGGGATCTCTCCCCTACGTGGGAGTGAGGGTTAGTTACTCCGTCCACCCTGGGTGACACAGGGAAGCCCGAGGGTTTGGCGAGCTGGGCCAGGCAGGACGGGCCCCTCCCAGTCAGCGGCCGATGGCCCTGCGGGCTTTTTGCTCCTGCACGCAGAAGGAATGCAATCCTGCCTACGATACGGGTTCTCTGGAGGGTGGTCCAGATGTTGCCCAGTCTGCAAGCCCCACGGCTGACCCCCACCCCTTACTTGCAAGCCCAGGCCGACCCCCCGGCACAGGTGCAACCCTCATAATGGCCATGTGATGACAGGTCCACCCATACCACCACCCTCACGGAAGGCCATCTCATTTTCCCACTGGCAGAATCAAGCCGAACATCCTGGGGTGGAGTGCACACAGCAGGCTACCCAGTGACACCGCAAGGTGTTTCAGCCTCTGTGCACTCTCCTTGCTTGAACGGCTGCACCTTCACTTGACAGGAACGTCAACTTTGGTTTCGGGGTTGTGCCCCACCGTTGCACATTCTGCTTCAGTGTGCAAGACCTCCGTGCGCTGACACGGATTTCCACGTCTCCCTTTGGTGTGACTGAGTGCTGCGTGGCGCTGCCCCGGGCACCTGCTTGCACACAGCAGGGCCTGAGCAGCCTCCCGGGCCGGCCACCACACACCTCACACTCCTACTCCTGCACCCTTCCCTGGAAACCTACCCCACAGCCTGGCGTTGGCTCTGCCCGTGAACTCCCTTGGTTCCCGTTACTCGCCCTGCCGCTCCCCGGTAGCGGTGGAGCCCACCGGCCCCGGGCACCAGTCCCCTGCGACGAACGGGTTAGATGTCTCGTGAGCAAGGGCAGATTTTCGAGAGCAGGGGCGCGTGAGAATGCAGGGTAGCTGAAGAGAGGGGGACATACCGGTCACGAACCCCTTGCCTTCACTCCTGCTCTCAGAGGGCCAGCAGGCCTTAGTTTCTTTCAGCAACGCAGCCTGAAATGGGGACACCTGGGGCCCATCTTTTCCCTTAGCGAAGCAGGGTAGAAAGATGTTGGCGACGCAGAGTTCCCAACGGCATTCCCACACCCTGAACGGGTCACTGGGGCAGAGGGCCAGATGGGTGCTGTGTGAAACGCAGCAACCCCGTAAGAAGGAGCTGCCTTGCCTACTTAAGGCAGCGTGTTGCTGTAGCTCACTGGAATCCCCAGGTGGGGAGGGGACAGAGAGCCGGGCGCAAGGACAGACAGGGAGCGGGACTGAAAGAGGGAACAGGGAGAAGGTGACACATGGACAGAAAGACTGAATGCACCCTTTGCTTGGCTCTTTGCCCTCTTGAAGGGAGGCCAGAGTCTTCTTCTGGCACGGGCTTTCCCTCTGGCTGGCCCCGGCCCCTTGCAGGGGCTGTCCTCCCAGGGAATAGCCTCTGCTCCCAGGACGCGCGTCCCTGTGCCTCTCTCCCTTGGTTTACCCAGGACCCTGGGAAGGTGCCATGGAGAGGTGAAGAGGTAGTGAGCAGCTCTAGTTAGCACCTGCAGGAAACACACAGCAGACGGCCACGGCCAGGGAAGGGCCGCAAAAGGTCAGAGAGTGAACTTCGTGGGCACCGCCTTGATGCGAGAGAGGGTTAGCTGCGCAAGGGAGGGGGCTGACAGGCGGGACTAGGAGTGTGCCGCTCAGGGGAGCCTCGGTTGGAGGACCCCAGAGGAGGCGAGCAGGCTGGGCGTGGCTGACAGCCCGCTCCCTTGATCCCTGGTCTTCCTCTCCACTATGGGGGCGACTGAAAGGTACAGGCGCGCGCGCGGGATCCCGCCAGAACCTGGGGTCGCCAGGGCCCCAGGAATGCTGACAGAGCAGGGATAAGGGCGGTGCCCCTTGGCAGCTGCCCGGCCGCCGAGCCCGCAGACATGGCGAGTCCTGCTGGGCACGCAATCGGCGGTGCATCGTGCGCTATGGGGGTGACCACAGCCCCTGCCAGGGCCCTCCAGGTGACAGGGCTGCCGGGGTGCCGAGGCAGTGCAGCACGAGGGGACCGTGGCGGCCGCCGGGTGGTGGCGTTGGGGGCCAGGTGGCGGAGGGCTGGCCAAGGATCGCTACAAGGGAAGGGCGAATGCTATGCAGAAAGCCCAGGCCCTCAGAGCCTGCTGGAGGGGGCGAGCCTGGCTGGGTGGAGGGTGGCGCTGCGGCGGGGGTGGTGCTGGACATGCGGGGTCTCGTGCAGGTGCTGGAAGTGGGGGCAGGAGGCCAGAAGTCGGCTGCAGAAGAGGCCCCATTAAGGGCCGAGGAGAAGCCAGGTGGGGAGCAGCGCGCGGCCGCCACTGGAGGTGCTGGAGGCCCTGCAGTGGCAGCTGAGCGCCGAGAGTGCCCGAGGCCGCAGGGACTACCTTGCTGTGAAGCTGGCCACGGCCCAGCGGCGGAAAGCCCATTCTGGAGCGTAGGCGGAGCGTCATCCAGCGCATCCCCGGTTTCTGGGCCAAAGCCATATCCTTCCCCGTGCTGTGTGTGGTGGTGGTTGGCATGGTGGAGGAGGACGGCTGTGGTGAGAGGGCGAGGAGGAGGGTCCGGGCTTGTGAGGGGGTTGTGCGCGGAGGACAGAGCCTGGCACCTGCAGAGGCATAGGAAGACAGGGGAGAGGGGGCCGTGGCGGGTGATGGGGAGGCATGGAGAGGGAGGGCCGGGCAGGGAGGGAAGGGCTGTCTCTGGCCGTCAGAGCAGAAGGTTGTGGGCACCAGCCACCATTCCCGCGCTGCAGATATCCGGGGCGCATTGCTACAACCCAAGAGCCCAGAGGAGAGCTTTGCCCAGGGGGCTCGGGGAAGGAGACACGTGGCCCGCGCCCACCTCCCTGATGCCTTCCTTCCCGTGTTCTTGTCAGACGGCAGGTCCCAAGAAGGTTTGGGGGCAGGCCACAGAGCCTGTTCCCACCCTCCTTCCCTAGGCACACCCAGGGCGAGCCTCTCCGGGCACGTGCACACACACAGACGCGCAGACACACCCTTTTGGTGGCAAGCCGGCCTGTTTGGGGGAGTTCCAAAGGGGAACGCTGCCTTCCTGCAGCGCAGGGGTGTCTGGAAACGACTGCGTGGTGACACGGTCTCTGCGGAACAGGCGCACTGCTTTCTCTGGGACCCCAAGGGACAGGGAAAGGGCACGGGCAGAGGACCTCAGCGCTGAGTCCCTCTGCGCCAGCACAGCCTCCCGAAGGGCTGGTGTCTGGGAAGGAGTGGAGGGGGCGCCTGCCGTCCGCAGTGCAGGCCAGCCTCAGGAGAACATGAGCCCAGAGGTAGCAGACTGGGGAGCCAGTGTGAGTAAAGGCAGTCGGGGAGGGCACAGCAAGAGGGCACACGTGCGGAGTCCAGGTGGGAGGGCCTCGGCAGTCTCTGTTTCGGGTTCAGTCGAAATCCGTGGCTCTCAGCTGTGCGTGGCCTTGGCTCTGAAGGCTTCTTGACCAAAGAGCAGATTCAGAACCACCCCCAGATATCAGCCATCATCAGTGACCAAGACGAAGACATGCTTGAGTACTTGCTCACTGTGGAGGTCAGACTGGGGTGGCAGAGGGGCAGTCAGGTGTGGGGGGCCTGGGCTCCAGGCGGGAGTGGTCCGAGCACAGGGAGGAAGGGAGGGGGAGGCGGGTGCTTCCCGCCAGCAGGCAAAGTCAGGCAGCTGGGTCAGATGACACCTGCGCCCACCACGTCTCCACAGGTGCAGGAACTGGTTGGTCCGAAGCACCGCTGCAGGCTGAAGTTCTTCTTTCGGGAGCAACCCCTACTTCCTGAATGAAGTGATCATCAAGGAGTACCATGTGAGCCTTGCAGGTGAGGTGGGGTTGCTGGACTCGGGTGTGGGAGGGCAAGGAGAAGGGGTGGGGTGGGGAGACCGGTGTGGACACCGGGGCAGTAGGAAAGCACACAGGCAGGTCCTTCGCTTCAGGCTATCGGGCCACTCGTTCCACTGCCGTCGACTGGTTCTGGGACTATGAACGCGGAGTTCCCAGCCGCAGCAGGGACACAAGCAGCGTCAACCTCTTCAACTGGCTGTCAGAGCACAGTCTTCCTGGCTCGGGCAAGATTGCTGAGGTGAGGCTTGCACTGGCCATGGTCAGAAAGGGCGATGCTGGAGGCCCCGGGGTGTTTGGAGCTGTCAGGGACAGTGCTTGCAGGGGCTGTTTCATTTCAGCTCATAAGTGAGGACCTGTGGCCCAGTCCCCTGAGGCACTACCTCAGGGGTACAAAGGCCCCACTGGAGGGAGCTGCAAGAGGACCCGTTGCCGAGGAGCCCAGGGGCTAGGCGTTCCCAGGTCAGTCAGTGGTTGCACCCAGGAGACTCCTCTGAGAAACAGCAGGGAAAAGTCAAGCTCAGGACATCTGGACGTTCCCCAGGGCCCCACGTGGTCCGCGGGGATATTTCAAAGGGCAGGGGCCGGCCCCTGTGCCAAGGGTAGTGCTTACCCAAAGCGGGATACTTTAACACGTTTCTGCGATTCCCTGTCTCTGGCAATTTTGGGCGCCCCCCTACCGGGGCCCGGAAGCACTCAGTGGGGCCGCCGTACCGCGCGCCCCCTCCCCAGCTCTCCACACAAACTTGTACGCAGCATGCTGCACCTGCTCTGCAGCCTGTGGCCCGGGGGTCCCTGTCTAAAGCCCAGGGCTCCTTCAGCCGATCCCACCTACTTCTGGTGGCCTCAGGCTCCAGGCAGCACGCTTTTCACGTCCTGGGGCCTCTCAGGGCACGGTGCAATGACTGGGGACACCATGGGTCACAGAGTGGCCCGAGACACCACCATTGGGTGGTGTGCCCCTGCCGCTGAGTGCGCGACTGGGCATTCTTGTTGGGGTGAGAGTCTCGGGGGGGCAGTCCAGAGCATGCGGTGAAGAGGGCAGACCATGCAACCGGCCAGGGAGGACACGGCCTGGGCGCGGTCTTCCCGCGCCAGTGATGGCCGAAGGATTCTGTGTGGTTTTCCCGCACAGGAACAAAGGCTGCCCCGGGGATCGCCTGTGGATGTGGACGCACAGACAGATGGCACCGTGTGCCTGAGTGACGGGGAAAGACACATAAAGGTCTCAGCAGTGCTTCCGCCTCTGTGTCTTTTGTAGCCGGGTCACGCGCCACTCTTAAGCACAAGGGCCGCGCCCCCATTCACACATCCAGTGCACGTGGAATCCTGCCCACGGTCCCATCTCTGACTGGAGGAGATGTGTGATGAGCAGGCCGGGCAGGGCCTGCAGACTCCCTTGCCCCATCACGGCCCCGTCCATGCCACCTTACGACTTCAGCAACCTGTTTCCTCACCCAAGCAGCTCCAGCTCAGGGTCATGAGCCAGAATCCAGATAGGGTCCTGTCAGTGTACTTTGGGCTTGTCCATCTGTATAGTTGCCGTGCTCCCAACACCTGCTGCTACGTAGTTCCTCGACTGAGGACGAAGTTTATGCAGCGGGTAGGCTGCATGTGTGCACTCAGGGACTCCCCAGGCGCCTTCCTTTGCCTCTGCTTGTAAATGGGCACTTGATGTGACAGAGAGTGTCGGGCTCCGGGCTCCGAGGTGCAGTCGCAGATAAGAGGATCTGCTTCAGTTCTGCCCGGAGGGGACGCTTTCGTGTTCCTGTAGGATGAGTGTCAGGAATCCATGCCCCAGGGCTGAGGGCGGAGGCAGCGCTGAAATGTTTGATCTGGAGGACCTCATGCAGCTGACTGAGGTGAGGTGAGGGAATGAAGTGTTGGTGGAAGGGGACATGGTGGCCTTGGAGTAGGGCTGTGGTTGTTCCCCGTAATGAAGGGGAGGGCGATGCCTGGAAGTGTAGCAGTGTGCAGATAGGGAGTTCCGGTGGGAGTAGGAGTAAGTCTACGGGGTAGGGGGTGGGAGGCGGGTAAGTGGTGCAGAAGGAGGATTCCGAGGACGAGCAGGGAGGCAAAGATGGAAGAGCGGGGTGAGGCCGTTGGGCAGAAGCCGAAGGCATGGAGGAGGAAGCGCTTGCGGAGGAGGCTTGTGGAGAAGGGCCTGTGAGAAGGAGGGAAGTGCACCTTGGGGGACTTGGTGCAGGAGGGGCTGGTAGTTGGGGAAGAGGTTGTGCCCGAGGTGACGGTGGTAAGGAAGGAGTTAGCACTGGATGTGTGGTTGGTTCATGTGGGGGAGGGTCTTTGGAAATGTGTCAGCAGAGGAACAGCTGGGGTGGTGGGAGAGGAGATCTGGAGGTAGGGAGCGAGCAGGCAGGTGCTGGTAAAATAGCAATCAGTGTGGGAGAGGAACAGAACGCCCAGGAGGGGAAACGAGAGAGAGAGGAGCTGTGGAAGCTTAGGGGTTGGGGGAAGAAGCGGGGAATTGCGGGTCCGGGTGTTACAGGAGCTGGTGTTGCCGCGCGCAGAAGGAGGTGGTGGCGGAAGACCACCTGAAGACGATGAGGAGCCTGAGGTCCAAACACGGACCTTAGAGGGCTGAGCAGTGCGAGCAAGAGCAGCGACCAGAGCGTGGACAGGTGGAAGTGGCAACGTTGGTGCCGAAGTGGATGACTTCATGCGAGTGGGACAGTTTTGGCCTAGGGCGAAGTGCTGGTGGCAAGGAAGGATGTCTGGTGGAATCTGCAAGTGTGGAGGAGGATGGTGGTGACTGAAGAGCAGTTGCTGGAGGAGGCGCAGCTTGTGCTGCAGTAGGGAGCCAAGAAGGAGTAGCAGTGAGAGAAGCGTAGGGCCTGCAAGTGGAAGCGGTGGTAGGGGGGAGAGAGTTTTCAAGAGCTAGAAGTGAGAAGAAGGCAGGACGAGTAGAGGCTCACACTCTGTTTGTGGAAGGAGTGGGGTAACACGAAGTTCTGCTGAGGGAGAGCAGGGACGGGCAGAATCACCCTGAGGAGAGGCTGCAGGGGCAATTGGTTGCTGGGGGACAGCTGGTGCGGGAGAGCGGCGGGACCCACCGGGAGACCGGCGGGTGGAGGGTCCCGAGGGCGGGGCCCAGGCCAAAGCACATTGGCTAGGCCAGCACTCACCGAAACAGGAGCAGGCTGGGCCTTGACCCATGGGGCCCTGCACCTGGACGCCACTGGAGCCTCCAGGGGCGCTGCAGGCGGAGATGGAGCCCTTGAATGAGCGAGCCAGCAGGGCCTTCTCTGGGTTCGAGTGTGGGGCTTCTTAGAGGAGAAAGTCCCACCTGGAACTCAGAAGCAACGTCCATCAGCGCACGTGTGCATTCTGGGCCGAAGCGCAGTCCTCGGGGCCGCACCGCAGGGACTACAAGGTGCCAGAGCAGGGCCCGGAGTAAGGCATCAGCGGGCTTACTTTGCAAAGGATACGGGCATTTTCCAGAAGGGCTCCGGAGCTCCCACATGGTGCAGAAGAGCTCAGGGTGGGCACCACAGGCAGATGCAGAGCTTTGAGGGCATGCCTCATCTCCCATGGAAACAGTGCAGTCCAGACCAGGACACACACCGAGGCTCGTACTGCACAGGTTCTTGTGTGAGTAAGGCTGCAGGAGGGCGCCTTGAGGTTCCACATGCTCAGTCAGAGGCAGGAGTGTGTGGCGTGATGAAGAGGAGGCTCGGCTGCCCATGGGGGCTCTGAGGGCCAGGAACCCCCCTCTCGGGAGCAACAGGAATGGAGCAAAGGAGAGCCACCGTAGGCTCCGTTGCCCTGTGAGGACAAGGCATGGGCCTAGGGGAAAACGGAGGTGATGCGATGGCACTCTGTTCTCCAGAAACACTGCATTTCCTAGCCGCTCCCTGCTCAGGACCCTGCCTGCAGGCTCCTTGACCTAGAGCAGTTTGTCAAGCACTTAGAGCTGTCCGCCATGATCAGGGAGCGAGAAAAAGAACACGGGGAAACCTCATGATCGATCTGAAGGTGAGGCTGGGTAGAGCAAGGCGGGGCAGGGAGGGAGCTGGGGAGGATCAGCCGCCGTGCCCGGGAACAGGACATGGCACGCACCTGGAGTGAGATTCCTCCCTGGGCGCCCACTCTTCCAGCAGGTGGATAAAGGCGGTGAGCGAGGCCAGACCCTGCTCTTGTTTGGCACTTGGTCCCACTTCCTCTGTGATGTGATTGTGAAGCCGTATGTCAGTAGGCTCCCTGACATCCTGATATTTGCAGGATCCCCGCATGGCTGGCAGAAGCCGGCGGGTTGAACTTGTTGCAGGCGGCCCTCTTTCCAGCTGCCTTTCTTCCTGACGGTCTAGGCTGTCCGTTTGCCGGGCCACTCGGTGGCGTGAGCATGACCAATGAGAGGCCTCCAGCCTCTCCGCTGGAGGCAGCGCTAGGACCCGCGCCAGCACCCAGCGGTGCTGGACCCACCGCTAGGGCAGCCCTAAGGACGTGCGGCCGTAGTCCTCACTGCTGTCGTTCCCCATCCCAGAGCTTGGCCGGGGGGAGGCGGCGGGGGGCGGGGGGGGGGGGGGGGTGGGGTGCTGGCGGGATTGCGGAGGTCAGGCCTCCCTGGCAATGCCGGGAAAATCCTTGGTGTGTGAGCCAGCAGTCTAGGATTTGGGTGAGAGCTCGGCCCCGGGCCCCTCACCTTTTCTGTTTCTTCTGCAAGTGGGTCTGCCGTGGACTGTGGCCCAATCCTCTGCAGTCCTGTGTGAGGAAGCTGGCGGCAGGAGAAGCGCAGGAGAAAGGGCAGCTTGGCGAGGAGACCACCCTTGGCAGGGCACTCTGCGGAGGAGTGACCCACAGATGGGCCATTTCATTCTTCCCTGGACCCGTCGAGACAGGGAGGACTAAAGCCCAGGACCCCAGGTCTCCAGGCCATCAGGGTAAGACGGGAAGCCCGGAGCGGGCCTCCGTTCCATTGCAAACGGCAGCCTGCACCACTTCGTTGGTGCAGTAGAAAGCGGGTTCTGTCTGGCGAAGCCCGCCTTGGACGAAGGACCGTGCGTGCCCAGAGTATCTCCGCACTCATACTGCTGCGGTGACTCCGCTACCCTGACCTTCCCATTCCAGGCCAACCACCCCACCCTGCGGCCCACCTTCCACCCCTTGATCGGTGGCCTGCACAATGCTCTTGCCACCTCCACTCCCACACATGTGTAGGAAGCATGAGAGGTTCCTCGAGTCCCTCCTGTGCCCCCTTCAGATCCTCACAGCCATCGCGGGCATGCTTCTGGGCCTCCTGCGCCCTCCACCACCACGGAACCTGGTCATTGTGGAGGAAAGTGTTGAACACAAGGGTGCAGGGCATCGAAGAGGTCTGCGCTGCAGGTGCCATGCTCTCTCATTCCTAGAGGCTTGCACCTTTGTGAAAGACATTTCGCCCTCGGGGCTCCTGTTAGTTACACAGGGCACAGGCCAGGGTGAGGGACCCTGTGGTTGGGCTCTTCGATCCGCATGCAATGTGCAAATCACCCACAAATGCACTCTGTGCGGTGTTCGGATTCATTTGAGACGAGGAGCAAAGAAGCACATGGACTGCACATCTTAGAGCGTAGATTGCGCGCACAGCTTTCCGGAATTCGAGACTCGGGCAATGTTTGAGTGATTCGGGGACGAGCCCGGCCATCAACATCCCCGCTGGGGATCTCTCCCCTACGTGGGAGTGAGGGTTAGTTACTCCGTCCACCCTGGGTGACACAGGGAAGCCCGAGGGTTTGGCGAGCTGGGCCAGGCAGGACGGGCCCCTCCCAGTCAGCGGCCGATGGCCCTGCGGGCTTTTGCTCCTGCACGCAGAAGGAATGCAATCCTGCCTACGATACGGGTTCTCTGGAGGGTGGTCCAGATGTTGCCCAGTCTGCAAGCCCCACGGCTGACCCCCACCCCTTACTTGCAGCCCAGCCGACCCCCCGGCAACAGGTGCAACCCTCATAATGGCCATGTGATGACAGGTCCACCCATACCACCACCCTCACGGAAGGCCATCTCATTTTCCCACTGGCAGAATCAAGCCGAACATCCTGGGGTGGAGTGCACACAGCAGGCTACCCAGTGACACCGCAAGGTGTTTCAGCCTCTGTGCACTCTCCTTGCTTGAACGGCTGCACCTTCACTTGACAGGAACGTCAACTTTGGTTTCCGGGGTGTGCCCACCGTTGCACATTCTGCTTCAGTGTGCAAGACCTCCGTGCGCTGACACGGATTTCCACGTCTCCCTTTGGTGTGACTGAGTGCTGCGTGGCGCTGCCCCGGGCACCTGCTTGCACACAGCAGGGCCTGAGCAGCCTCCCGGGCCGGCCACCACACACCTCACACTCCTACTCCTGCACCCTTCCCTGGAAACCTACCCCACAGCCTGGCGTTGGCTCTGCCCGTGAACTCCCTTGGTTCCCGTTACTCGCCCTGCCGCTCCCGGTAGCGGTGGAGCCCACCGGCCCCGGGCACCAGTCCCCTGCGACGAACGGGTTAGATGTCCGTGAGCAAGGGCAGATTTTCGAGAGCAGGGGCGCGTGAGAAATGCAGGGTAGCTGAAGAGAGGGGGACATACCGGTCACGAACCCCTTGCCTTCACTCCTGCTCTCAGAGGGCCAGCAGGCCTTAGTTTCTTTCAGCAACGCAGCCTGAAATGGGGACACCTGGGGCCCATCTTTCCCTTAGCGGAAGCAGGGTAGAAAGAGTTGGCGACGCAGAGTTCCCAACGGCATTCCCACACCTGAACGGGTCACTGGGGCAGAGGGCCGAGATGGGTGCTGTGTGAAACGCAGCAACCCCGTAAGAAGGAGCTGCCTTGCCTACTTAAGGCAGCGTGTTGCTGTAGCTCACTGGAATCCCCAGGTGGGGAGGGGACAGAGAGCCGGGCGCAAGGACAGACAGGGAGCGGGACTGAAAGAGGGAACAGGGAGAAGGTGACACATGGACAGAAGACTGAATGCACCCTTTGCTTGGCTCTTTGCCCTCTTGAAGGGAGGCCAGAGTCTTCTTCTGGCACGGGCTTTCCCTCTGGCTGGCCCCGGCCCCCTTGCAGGGGCTGTCCTCCCAGGAATAGCCTCTGCTCCCAGGACGCGCGTCCCTGTGCCTCTCTCCCTTGGTTTACCCAGGGACCCTGGGAAGGTGCCATGGAGAGGTGAAGAGGTAGTGAGCAGCTCTAGTTAGCACCTGCAGGAAACACACAGCAGACGGCCACGGCCAGGGAAGGGCCGCAAAAGGTCAGAGAGTGAACTTCGTGGGCACCGCCTTGATGCGAGAGAGGGTTAGCTGCGCAAGGGAGGGGGCTGACAGGCGGGACTAGGAGTGTGCCGCTCAGGGGAGCCTCGGTTGGAGGACCCCAGAGGAGGCGAGCAGGCTGGGCGTGGCTGACAGCCCGCTCCTTGATCCCTGGTCTTCCTCTCCACTAGGGGGCGACTGAAAGGTACAGGCGCGCGCGCGGGATCCCGCCAGAACCTGGGGTCGCCAGGGCCCCAGGAATGCTGACAGAGCAGGGATAAGGGCGGTGCCCCCTTGGCAGCTGCCCGGCCGCCGAGCCCGCAGACATGGCGAGTCCTGCTGGGCACGCAATCGGCGGTGCATCGTGCGCTATGGGGGTGACCACAGCCCCTGCCAGGGCCCTCCAGGTGACAGGGCTGCCGGGGTGCCGAGGCAGTGCAGCACGAGGGGACCGTGGCGGCCGCCGGGGGTGGCGTTGGGGGCCAGGTGGCGGAGGGCTGGCCAAGGATCGCTACAAGGGAAGGGCGAATGCTATGCAGAAGCCCAGGCCCTCAGAGCCTGCTGGAGGGGGCGAGCCTGGCTGGGTGGAGGGTGGCGCTGCGGGCGGGGTTGGTGCTGGACATGCGGGGGTCTCGTGCAGGTGCTGGAAGTGGGGGCAGGAGGCCAGAAGTCGGCTGCAGAAGAGGCCCCATTAAGGGCCGAGGAGAAGCCAGGTGGGAGCAGCGCGCGGCCGCCACTGGAGGTGCTGGAGGCCCTGCAGTGGCAGCTGAGCGCCGAGAGTGC
Source organism: Desmodus rotundus (assembly GCF_022682495.2). Lineage (NCBI taxonomy): Eukaryota > Metazoa > Chordata > Mammalia > Chiroptera > Phyllostomidae > Desmodus > Desmodus rotundus. Next base: position 3,664 of record NW_026527369.1, on the reverse strand, counting down.
CCGAGGCCCGCAGGGACTACCTTGCTGTGAAGCTGGCCACGGCCCAGCGGCGGAAGCCCATTCTGGAGCGTAGGCGGAGCGTCATCCAGCGCATCCCCGGTTTCTGGGCCAAAGCCATATCCTTCCCCGTGCTGTGTGTGGTGGTGGTTGGCATGGTGGAGGAGGACGGCTGTGGTGAGAGGGCGAGGAGGAGGGTCCGGGCTTGTGAGGGGGTTGTGCGCGGAGGACAGAGCCTGGCACCTGCAGAGGCATAGGAAGACAGGGGAGAGGGGCCGTGGCGGGTGATGGGAGGCATGGAGAGGGAGGGCCGGGCAGGGAGGGAAGGGCTGTCTCTGGCCGTCAGAGCAGAAGGTGTGGGCACCAGCCACCATTCCCGCGCCTGCAGATATCCGGGGCGCATTGCTACAACCCAAGAGCCCAGAGGAGAGCTTTGCCCAGGGGGCTCGGGGAAGGAGACACGTGGCCCGCGCCCACCTCCCTGATGCCTTCCTTCCCGTGTTCTTGTCAGACGGGCAGGTCCCAAGAAGGTTTGGGGGCAGGCCACAGAGCCTGTTCCCACCCTCCTTCCCTAGGCACACCCAGGCGAGCCTCGTCCGGGCACGTGCACACACACACAGACGCGCAGACACACCCTTTTGGTGGCAAGCCGCCTGTTTGGGGGAGTTCCAAAGGGGAACGCTGCCTTCCTGCAGCGCAGGGGTGTCTGGAAACGACTGCGTGGTGACACGGTCATCTGCGGAACAGGCGCCACTGCTTTCTCTGGGACCCCAAGGGACAGGGAAAGGGCACGGGCAGAGGACCTCAGCGCTGAGTCCTCTGCGCCAGCACAGCCTCCCGAAGGGCTGGTGTCTGGGAAGGAGTGGAGGGGGCGCCTGCCGTCGCAGTGCAGGCAGCCTCAGGAGAACATGAGCCCAGAGGTAGCAGACTGGGGAGCCAGTGTGAGTAAAGGCAGTCGGGGAGGGCACAGCAAGAGGGCACACGTGCGGAGTCCAGGTGGGAGGGCCTCGGCAGGTCTCTGTTTCGGGTTCAGTCGAAATCCGTGGCTCTCAGCTGTGCGTGGCCTTGGCTCTGAAGGCTTCTTGACCAAAGAGCAGATTCAGAACCACCCCCAGATATCAGCCATCATCAGTGACCAAGACGAAGACATGCTTGAGTACTTGCTCACTGTGGAGGTCAGACTGGGGTGGCAGAGGGGCAGTCAGGTGTGGGGGGGCCTGGGCTCCAGGCGGGAGTGGTCGAGCACAGGGAGGAAGGGAGGGGGAGGCGGGTGCTTCCCGCCAGCAGGCAAAGTCAGGCAGCTGGGTCAGATGACACCTGCGCCCACCACGTCTCCACAGGTGCAGGAACTGGTTGGTCCGAAGCACCGCTGCAGGCTGAAGTTCTTCTTTCGGAGCAACCCCTACTTCCTGAATGAAGTGATCATCAAGGAGTACCATGTGAGCCTTGCAGGTGAGGTGGGGTTGCTGGACTCGGGTGTGGGAGGGCAAGGAGAAGGGGTGGGGGTGGGAGACCGGTGTGGACACCGGGCAGTAGGAAAGCACACAGGCAGGTCCTTCGCTTCAGGCTATCGGGCCACTCGTTCCACTGCCGTCGACTGGTTCTGGGACTATGAACGCGGAGTTCCCAGCCGCAGCAGGACACAAGCAGCGTCAACCTCTTCAACTGGCTGTCAGAGCACAGTCTTCCTCGGCTCGGGGCAAGATTGCTGAGGTGAGGCTGCACTGGCCATGGTCAGAAAGGGCGATGCTGGAGGCCCCGGGGTGTTTGGAGCTGTCAGGGACAGTGCTTGCAGGGGCTGTTTCATTTCAGCTCATAAGTGAGGACCTGTGGCCCAGTCCCCTGAGGCACTACCTCAGGGGTACAAAGGCCCCACTGGAGGGAGCTGCAAGAGGACCCGTTGCCGAGGAGCCCAGGGGCTAGGCGTTCCCAGGTCAGTCAGTGGTTGCACCCAGGAGACTCCTCTGAGAAACAGCAGGGAAAAGTCAAGCTCAGGACATCTGGACGTTCCCCAGGGCCCCACGTGGTCCGCGGGGATATTTCAAAGGGCAGGGGCCGGCCCCTGTGCCAAGGGAGTGCTTACCCAAAGCGGGATACTTTAACACGTTTCTGCGATTCCCTGTCTCTGGCAATTTGGGCGCCCCCCCTACCGGGGCCCGGAAGCACTCAGTGGGCCGCCGTACCGCGCGCCCCCTCCCCAGCTCTCCACACAAACTTGTACGCAGCCATGCTGCACCTGCTCTGCAGCCTGTGGCCCGGGGTCCCTGTCTAAGCCAGGGCTCCTTCAGCCGATCCCACCTACCTTCTGGTGGCCTCAGGCTCCAGGCAGCACGCTTTTCACGTCCTGGGGCCTCTCAGGCACGGTGCAATGACTGGGGACACCATGGGTCACAGAGTGGCCCGAGACACCACCATTGGGTGGTGTGCCCCTGCCGCTGAGTGCGCGACTGGGCATTCTTGTTGGGGTGAGAGTCTCGGGGGGGGCAGTCCAGAGCATGCGGTGAAGAGGGCAGACCATGCAACCGGCCAGGGAGGACACGGCCTGGGCGCGGTCTTCCCGCGCCAGTGATGGCCGAAGGATTCTGTGTGGTTTTCCCGCACAGGAACAAAGGCTGCCCCGGGGATCGCCTGTGGATGTGGACGCACAGACAGATGGCACCGTGTGCCTGAGTGACGGGGAAAGACACATAAAGGTCTCAGCAGTGCTTCCGCCTCTGTGTCTTTTGTAGCCGGGTCACGCGCCACTCTTAAGCACAAGGGCCGCGCCCCCATTCACACATCCAGTGCACGTGGAATCCTGCCCACGGTCCCATCTCTGACTGGAGGAGATGTGTGATGTAGCAGGCCGGGCAGGGCCTGCAGACTCCCTTGCCCCATCACGGCCCCGTCCATGCCACCTTACGACTTCAGCAACCTGTTTCCTCACCCAAGCAGCTCCAGCTCAGGGTCATGAGCCAGAATCCAGATAGGGTCCTGTCAGTGTACTTTGGGCTTGTCCATCTGTATAGTTGCCGTGCTCCCAACACCTGCTGCTACGTAGTTCCTCGACTGAGGACGAAGTTTATGCAGCGGGTAGGCTGCATGTGTGCACTCAGGGACTCCCCAGGCGCCTTCCTTTGCCTCTGCTTGTAAATGGGCACTTGATGTGACAGAGAGTGTCGGGCTCCGGGCTCCGAGGGTGCAGTCGCAGATAAGAGGATCTGCTTCAGTTCTGCCCGGAGGGGGACGCTTTCGTGTTCCTGTAGGATGAGTGTCAGGAATCCATGCCCCAGGCTGAGGGCGGAGGCAGCGCTGAAATGTTTGATCTGGAGGACCTCATGCAGCTGGACTGAGGTGAGGTGAGGGAATGAAGTGTTGGTGGAAGGGGGACATGGTGGCCTTGGAGTAGGGCTGTGGTTGTTCCCCGTAATGAAGGGGAGGGCGATGCCTGGGAAGTGTAAGCAGTGTGCAGATAGGGAGTTCCGGTGGGAGTAGGAGTAAGTCTACGGGGTAGGGGGTGGGAGGGCGGGTAAGTGGTGCAGAAGGAGGATTTCCGAGGACGAGCAGGGAGGCAAAGATGGAAGAGCGGGGTGAGGCCGTTGGGCAGAAGCCGAAGGCATGGAGGAGGAAGCGCTTGCGGAGGAGGCTTGTGGAGAAGGGCCTGTGAGAAGGAGGGAAGTGCACCTTG